>NW_006399841.1:12994071-13003922 GCF_000299155.1 Elephantulus edwardii | reverse complement strand
TCACTTTAAAAAATGTTATATTGTGATTGAATGAAATTTTAGAATACAAACTGGTTTTCTATTTAACCCTGTTGTTTGAAGCTCCCCAGCACTGGGACACTTGGCCGCACTGTGATGGACGGAGAAGAGACTGAGGTTGTTAACAATTTCAGCTTGCTCAGTTCAACAATAAAAACTCTTGGCATCAGCAGTCAGGAAATCAAAAGATGAATTGCACTGGGAAAATCTGTCAGGAACCTCTCCAGAGTGCTAAAGAACAGTTACTGTCAGTCTAGAGACTAAGATGTGCCTGATCCAGGCCATGGTCTTCACAACAGGCTATCATCAGGGAGCTGAACAATAACCAAAGATAATAGAAGAATTGATGCTTTTGAGTTGTGCTGTTGGTGAAGAGTATTAAACAAACCATGGGCTGCCAAGAGAACTACATGTTTGTCCTAGAGAGGGTGAAACCAAGCCGTTCCTTGGAAGCAAAGATTTTGAAACTCTGTCTCATATACTTTGGTCCTGTAGACAAAAGGGACCAGTTTTTGAAGAAAAATATGATCCTTGGAAGAGTCCAGTGACAGCAGAGGAGAGGAGAACCCCCAGATGAGATGGATTGACACAATAATTGGGGTAACAAAGGTAGGTGTGTTAGAGATAGTAAGATGGGCTCAGTATAGACCGGGATTCACAGCCGCTGTGCAGAGGGTGGTTATGAGTCATAGTTAACTCGATGGCACATAACAGCAATGTGTTTGTTTTATAACCTTTGTTACAATACCAACTATGTAATCACACCTATTTCACTTCACACTTGTTACTCTCATTTCCATGTATCCTGCTTTCCTGTATCTCCCTTTCTTCTCTATCTTGTCCTGGAGGAGATGCTGCTCTTTGGACCTCATATAGATGGTTAGAGCCTCCTTGGTGGTACTGGTCACCTCAGAGGCTTGTCATTTCTTTCACTGAGTGTTGAACCGTGGGAATTAGCTTTGTTCCAGGTGTGAAGGGTCTAAGGCCTTAGGCTAAAGAGTTCAGTCTCCATTAGACTGGTGGTGGTTGTTATAGATTGCCTTCTAGTCAAGCATGACTCATAGTGACCTACAAACAAAAGATCTGATGCCCCTCTACAACTATCGACATTTATCAAAGTTCACAGGGTTTCTGGGAGCATGTTGTTTAAGGAAGCGGATGCCACTTAGACTGGTAGCTCCGCCTGTTTCTGGTTTTGAGTTTTGTTCTGCCTTTATTCAGGATCTACTGCAAAAATCTCTGTTAGAGTCGTATGAGCTGGGTACCATCTAGTCTGCTCGTTTCAGGATATGTTGGTGATGGTGGTTGTTATGTGCCGTCGAGTCACCTGCATAAGCGACCCTATGTACAACAGCCCTAAACCTTGCTCTATCCTGTGCCAACCTTATTGTCTCTGACAAAGCTCCCAACATTACTCCAGCCACTGAATCAATTCATCTAATCAAGGGTCTTCCTCTCCTGCAATGTCCCTCCACCTTCCCAAGCATGGTGTCCCTTTCCCTCCTTGCAACATCTCCAAAGTATGTCAGACGGAGCTTCAGAATCCTTGCCTCCAAGGATCAGCCTGGCTTCAGGACAAACCCGTTTGTTCTCCTTGCAGTCCATGGTATATTCAGTACTCTTCTCCAGCACTACAGCTCTAAGGCATCAATTCTCCTTCTATCATCCCTAGTCATTTATCGACACTTATCAAAGTTCATAGAGTTTCTGGAGGCATGTTGTTTAGGAAGTGGATGCCACTCCTGTTTCTAAATTATTTGTTTATGACAATTAAATTATTCAATCAATTTGATTGTGCATTCATTTATCTAAAACATTTAAATCCAGTAGCAACTATTTATTTTTATTTTCCTGTATGCAATTCAAGAAACCTTGGTGGCATGGTATGTTTCATGATGGTCTGTGAAAAAGAGGTCAGTGGTTTGAATCCACCAGTCACTCCTGGAGAGAAAGATTAGCAATCGTCACTTGCAAGTTGTCACAGCTTTATAATCTCAGTGAAGGGTTGCCATGTGTCAGAACTGGCTTGATGACAGTGGATTAAGTGTTGGGTATGAAATTCGATTCATTCTAATGGATCATGTACCTTCTTCACCACCCTCTCCAATTCTGGCCCTAATAGAAAAGATTATATTACTTATTGTGAAACAGAGGGTCAGTGAAAAAGAAACGCACAGATGGATTAGCCCAGTAGCACCAATAAGATCAAATATTGAAATGCCAGTGAGGATGAATCAGGGCTGGGTGGAGGTCTGATCTGTGAGAGGTATGGTCACTACACATCAGAATCCACTGGAAGGTGTCTAATGACAACACTGTATTCGTGACTTGGGGATACCGTCTCCCTCCTCAGACTCCGTTCTAATGAAATTGTTTTCCTAATGCATGATATGCAACATCAATGGCTAGAACGGGAAGAGAAAGCTTGCATAATTACCCTTGCTAGAAATAAATTTGAGAAAATACATTTTATCATCACAGGTGGCTGGTTATTGCAACTTGTCATAAAATCTGAATGATGTTCCTGGTGATGAAGTATATTTGAAGCAATAAAATACAGTCATCAAATTTCATATTTTGCTCCCACACTTAACTGACTTCCAAAGTTGCTGAGCCAATAATCCAAACAAATATCTTAACACAGTGTTGTTATAGAAAAATGCATCTGACAGAGGACAATTAAAATTTGGTTAAATAATTTTGGAGACCTCATTTTTTTTACTGTTACGTCCCATTGAGTCAGAACCAACTCATAGCTGAGCGCCCAGTAGGTCTTACGAGCCTGTGAATCACACAGGAGTCTTAAATCACACAGGAGGAGATTGTCCATTTTGTTCCTGAGTAGCTTCTGCATTTGAACCCCTTGCCTTCAGGAAGTTCAACTCCTGAACACTTAATTTTACAGTCAGATTTAGAAACAGAAAGTATAATAAAATAAATGTAAACTATTCTGTAAACAGCTAGCTTAAGTATTTTTTGCCTTGTGCATTTTTAACAGCTATTTATAGATGTGTGTATTTACACTATTTCCTAACTGCTCATACCAAGGGTGTTAATTGTGGATCCAAACAAGACGAAGCTGTGACAGTTTCAATCTCCTCTCCATCCACCATGACACTGCCTATTGGTCCAGTGGTAAGAATCTTTGTTTTCTTGATATTGAGACACGATTCATACTGAAGGCCGCATCCCTTGATCTTCTGCAACAAGTGCAGAAGTACACAAGTCTTCCTCACTTTCAGGAAGTAATGTGTTATCTGCATAACACAGGTTGTTGATGAGTCTCCCTCCTGATGCCACATTCCACTTCTTAGAGTCCTGCTTTTTGGATAATTTGCTCAGCTTTTAGACAGAACAGATGTGGAGATAGAATACAACCCTGACACACTCCCTTCCCAATTCCAAACTACACAATACAGTGCTCCCCTGCTCTGTTCGCACAATGGCCTCCTGATCCAAATATAGGTTCCTCATGACCACAACCAAGTGCTCTGGGATTCTCATTCTTCTCAATGTCAGCCACAACTTGTCATGATTCATATAGTCAAATGCCTTTGCATAGACAATAAAGCACAGATAGACCTTCTTCTGGTATTCCTTACTTTCAGCCAGGATCCATCTGACATCAACAATGATATTCCTGGTGCCATTGCCTCTTCTAAATCCTTGAACTTCTAGTAATTCCATATCTATGTACCTTCATTGCTTTTTATGCCTGGATTTAGGCCATATGGCAATGAGCCTATCATTGACAATAGTGTATTTCAAGAAAGATCTTGAGATGTTCATTTGGATGATGTGATGCTATTTCTCTTCAATCTCATTCTCAGCACAGCAGACCATATGATTTTCCAAATCAAAGTGGCTGAGACTATTGTGGTGTGGACCCTAGACAAATATGCTCATATTCCAAAGGCTGGTGGTTCAAATCCACGGATATAGGTGGACAGACTCCCCTTTTGGGGACCTGCAGCCTCAGAAACATGATGAAGAATTTCTATGAATCAAAACAAGCTCAACAACAGTGAGAGAGCTGAATCCTTTCAGCTCACTATCCCTACACCAAGGGAGCCGATATTATTTTCAGGAAGAAGAAAATTACAAGAATTAAAACTATCCTCTAATACTCTATATGATTATAGATAAGAGTAAATTCCTTCCACATTCAAGAAATATTTATAAAAGGTAAAGATATTAAAACATCTTATTCTACATCTTCTGTAACAAACATAATATAATTATCTTAGAGAAGCATCCCCACTACATAGATGGGAAATTGAGATCCAGAATCATTAAATAGCTTAAATATTTTAAGAGTTGGGATTCCTATCATAGTCCAGGATTCATTAAATTATATCTGCGTGTCACCGTTCTAGTCTATTTTAACCTGAACAAACTATTCTCTGGAGCTTCAAGGAAGTTAAGGACATTTAATTACTATCTGAAAAGATAAACTAGCCTTATTAGCTATTATACATTTCTTATATATTATTTCTTCCTTTTGATAGGAAAACCCCCAAAATGTGTTCATAAAATAAAATTATTGCTATTCTTTTCCTACTTGTCCAATTAATCTCCAGTTAAAAAATGTAAAACAGGATATGCTCGTTTTTACAGTGTGAAGTTACATTGGTCACCCCATAGTGTTTCTGATTCTGTTGTTGTTTACTTGCAAAATCAAAGTTAATAGCAAGGAAGGGAAGCCATGAGACAGAGTATTTTCATCTCCCTCAGTTCTGCAGTGCCTCTGGTAGCAAAAGAAAGGAATAAGCCCCCAAATGTTCTGTTTTGCATGGAGTCATATTAAAGGTGTCCTTCATGGTGTAGTTGTGGGCCGTCTGTCTAGTCGGAACAGACCCATCACTCAGCCTCCAGTGAGTGTTCAGAGCAGTTAATTGCACGGGAAGAGATTGTTCATCCTTCTCACAAAGCAGCGGGTGGATTCAAACCATGTGCCTTTGGGACTGCAACGTTATTTCTTACTGCTAGACCACTAGAATTCCCCAAGGTATACTTGTAGAATTAATAAATAGATGTGTTCTGAATCAATGGTATCACAGATATGTGTGTTAAAGAGAAGCTATGTTATCAGTGTGAATACTGTTGTTGTTGTTGTCAGGTGCTCTCTGGCTCTCTGATGTTTCGCAGGTCATTGAGAAGACCATGGCCTGAATCAAATGTACCTTTGTACTCAAATGACACACGGCTATTTAGTATCATTTCATTCCAGATTAAACAATCCTCAGATTCCATCAGAGAGTTGTCACAGTCGTTTAAAATGCTGACTACCTACAAATGAAAACAGGAAATTCTCCAGTGACTAGTGCTGGGTCATCTGAAGTGCATCACCGAGAGCTCCCAGCTCTTGCCTACCTCCTGTGTCACACAAGGAATACTTCTCATTAGGCATTTTTTATTTTCTTTTTCTCTGAGTTATAGTCCTTTTGCATCAAAGACGCATTACTGCTGGAACTATTGAGAGTGCAAAGCCGGCCATACAGACACAACAGCGGGATCTTTTGAACTTCACTAATCTGAACTCCGTCTGCTCTCACCTAACAGGACTCCAGGGCAGCTGGAAGACTCCCCAGCTATCAGCTCATCTGATTCTTATTCTTTCAGGTTACTTTTCTGACAATGATCCTGGGGAAAGCAATGTTGAGATTTAGAGTCACTTCTCAATAAAGCATGCTTATTAATCTTTAGATATGTATTTTTTAAATAGCATTCACATAGGAAACGATCATTTAGAAAATACGCATTCCAACAATAACTCATTTTCTATTTTAACAGAAGATCGAACTATTTTTTACCTCAGTTTTCAGCACAGCCAGGCGTTAATTAATATTACTCAGTATAGAAGAACATACTGGAAGATCATGCTAATGCTCGTGATTAATCAAGTCTGAAACCAGACTACACTGGACTGTCTGTAGATTCTGGGCTCCTTCCATTCACATTGGTTGGTGCTTGGACACTACAGATGATCCTTCTCCTCTGACCTCTCCTCTACTAGGCTACTAAAATTGTTGTAATCTAAGAGCCAATTGAAATATCTCCAAATTGCCAAAACTAGGCATTTTTTAGAAATAATGTAAGTACCATATCAGTGCACTATAACAAAATTTCAAAAAATCCAAACTCACTGCTGTGTAGTCAATCTGAACCCAAAGCACCGTTTCTCAGGCTGTAAACTTTAAAGGGAGGAGACAGCCATCATTTCCTGAGTAGAAACTAATGGTTCAAATAATCTAAAATGCATCCTTTGACAAGTCACACAACTATGACCTGCATCACAAGAGCTCCATTTTAACCTAAAGTATACAAAAACACCTTAAAAAAGAAAAATGTTTCAAAAAACCCCACCTTAAAAAAAAAGTCAGGTGGGTTTGATCCAGGCCATGGTCTTTCAATCACTTTCTATGCATCTGGCAGTTGGACAATGAATAAACGTGACAGAAGAATTGATTCCTGTAAGCTGTAGTGTTGGGAAAGAGTACTGAGCAGCCCATGGACTGCTGAAAGAGCAACAAATCTATCTTGGAGAGGGTGCAACCAGAGTGCTCTGTGGAGGCAAAGATGATAAAGCTGTGTCTCGTATATTTTGGGCATGTTGCTAGGAGAGGGACATCATGCTTGGGGGTTGACAAGGTGACTGCCACAATGGGAAGGGTGGAGATGACACAGGATACCACGGCATTCAAATCTGATGTGCATAGGATCACTATGGGTCAAAAATGACTCAATGGCAACTAAGAACAATAATATACAAAAACCATAATGAATTTGTATTGCCATAAGCAAATGGTTCAGTTAACACATACGTGAGAACAGATGAATCTTCCAGATACGAGAATGTAGAATAATTAATGCAGCTACTCTTCACTGAACATAGAAGGAGAATTGATGCCTTTGAGCTGTGGTGTTGGAGAAAAGGATTGAGGGTACCATGGAATGCTAAGAAAACAAACAGATTCAGCCTGGAAAGGGTTAAACTGGGTGGCTCCTTGGAGGCAAGGATTCTGAAGCTCTGTCTAACATACTTTGGACATGTTGTAAGGAGGGACCGGTCCTTGGAGAGGGACATCATGCTTGGGAGGGTGGAGGGACAGCACAGGATGGGAAGGCCCTCTATGAGGTGGATTGATTCAGTGACTGGGATAATCGGGATGGGAGTGTCAGAGACAGTGTGATTGGCACAGGACAGAGCAGAGTTTAGGGCTGTTGTACATAGGGTCGCTATAAGTTGGCACATAACAACTAAAACAACTCTCACTGAGCGATCATTTGGCCTGGTGGAGAGAAAGTGATGATACCAAGCCAAAGATGAGTGACTCTTATCCGCTGCCCTCAGGCCTGCACTTAATTGATTTTGGTCAAACATTTTTCTAGGTCATACAGCCCTGGTGTGTCCACTTGCTGTACAGAGGTAACCTGTGGTTGCTGTGAAGCTGAACACTGTGACACTGGTTTGTCAAATGCATTAATGGTTACCTATGGTGGGCAGTGTTTGGTGAAGCTCCCCAATTAAATCAAGCTTGGAAGCAGGAGTGGCATCCACTTCTGTAATAGCTTGCCTCCGGAAACCCTATGAACTGGAGAAAGGATGAAAGTCACACAAGTGTTGAAGACTTTCGTTCATAGGGTCGCCATGAGTCACTTACAACTAGATGGCCCTTAACAACAACAACAACAACTCTCCACTGAGAAAAAGAAAACACAACTCCCTACTCCTATGATGTGGCTGTGCATATTAGCTTCCATCCAGAGGGTACAGTAGGTAAACAGGGGGGCACTTAACAGTGGATAAAACTAACAAGCTCTTCCTTAGCAAGTTCACCAAGATTAGCCTGATGTTGGTAGTTCATGGTGACCTGCGGTCCTCCAACTGCTGTGTTAAGAACGGTGTGCTATTGTGTAGGCTTTCTTCTTGAAGCCCGTAATCCTTGTCTAGTCATGAGGAAAGCATCAGACAAACCCAGCGTTAGGAACATTTCCCAGGATCTAAAAAAGTCTGACATCTGTCAGGTTTAAGGGGAGCCGAAGAACAAGTGGCAATGGCGTGTAGCCGAGTGTTTTGGTTGGGAATTCTAGAGCAGCAAAAGAACATCAAATGAAAGCAAAGGAAATCTGAGTAAAGAGTGAACATTTTAAAGAGCAATGCTTCTGTATCTGTTCATTAATTGCAAAGAGGTAAAAATTTTAAACCATTGTAAAATGGTATTAACAGGAGAAACTAGGAATGGAATAGATGGGTGCTCTTGACTATCTTAGCAAGGTTTCCGTCATTACATAACTGCACTCAATTTAAAAAATAACACTATACTTGTCCCTTCCTTGTAACACTAAGCCCATCTTCCTTGCATCATATTTGTTCTTATGGTGACATTAATTATAGCTTTATTCAGATTTTACTCATTCCTTCTTCTCTTTTTCTTTACACTCTTTAGTCTGCAAGATTTTACCTCAGCGACCAAACATTAAGAATAAATTCATTTTTCAAAAGAAGATGTTGATAATCTGTGGAAAAGAGGACAACAATTTGAAGGTCCATCTTGTTCTCCTTCCAAGCAGAAAAGTGCCGAATCTTGCCAACCACCAAGTCCAATTGAGACTACCCACAGAAACAGCAAATCCACTTTAAAGATTTATTTACAAAGCTGAGACCCAAAATCCCTTTCCTTCTAACTGCCCAAGCTGCAGGGAATTACCACAGAGAACTTAATCTCCTAACAGCCTAATCAATTCCAAACGGAAAACTTCATTTTGCTTTTCAGAGATTAGCACTGCCCAATTAGACTTTGTCCATTCTACCTGCACTGATTTAAAAAGATATCAGCATGTCTGTATCATTCAATTGATTACAAAATTAATTCTTTAAATGTGTTTTTCAGAATAAACTCTGTATATGGGATATGGATAAAAGCCCCAATGATTAAAAAATATATTCTACAAGACAAGTAGTAGCACAGATCTTAATATGTTGTTCTTGTTGTTTGAGTTGGGTACCATGGGTAGAATACGACTCAGCGACCCTCTGAACAACAGGTCTTCACATTGCCCTTTCCTGCACCATCCACAAAATCTCTGTCCTCAAGCCCATCGTGTCAGTTCACCTTATTGAGGGTCCTCCTCTCGTCCCCTGACCCTCTGCCTTTCCCAGAATGATGTCTTTTCCCAAGGACCAGCCCCTCCAGAGAACACGGCCAAAGCACGTGAAATGAATTTTCTTCATCCTGCCTCGAAGGAGCCATCTGGTCATGCTTCTTCCAAGACAGATTTGTTTGCTCTGGAATGTTGAGTACTTTTCTCCAATAGTGCAATTCCATAATTCAAAGCAACAGTTCTTCTGTCTTCCTTAATCATTATCCAACTTTTAATGCAAATGTTGGAGACGATGTTGCAAGATAGGCACTCTTATACACTGTTGGTGGGATTGTAAAATGGTACAACCACTCTGGAAGGCACTTCAGCACTTCCTCAAAGAACTGAACATAGACATTCCATATGACCCAGCTAGTCCATTGCTTGGAATAGACGCTGAGAAAATGAAAACTGAGGCACAAATGGCGACTTGTACACCAATGTCCAAAGCAATGTTATCCACGATTGCAAGAACATGGAAACAGCCCACATGTCAAAAGCACAATCGAAGGGCTTGAGAAATGTTGGTACATTCACACAATGGAATACTACGCAGCATGCATGAGCAATGATTTTGTAAATTACTACCTACCTTGGGCGGGACTAGAGAGCATTATGCTGAGTGAACTAACTCAGTCCCATAAGGACAAATACTGTATGAAACATTATTGTAGAAGGAGGATGAGGAT
>NW_006399841.1:12979511-12993726 GCF_000299155.1 Elephantulus edwardii | reverse complement strand
CTGGTTGACATGGAAATATTTCAGGAAGTAGTGTATGATCCAGAATCAGTAGATAAAAAAGAAAAAGAAGTCATTGAAAAGATTATGGTTTCTACCAGATATGGCTTAGTCTTTCAACTGACTCCGTGACAGCATTTTTCCCCAATGCAACATGTCTTCAGATTTCCTGACTGCTGTTATCACAGGTGTTGATTGTGGATCTTAAAATGATATTTTCATAAAATTAGAACGATCATCTCTTGCTGTTTTAGGATAGGGTTTGGTTCCTGAGAAACACCTCTTGGTATGCTCAATATTGCCTCAGAGAGATTCTAGAAGAAAGCTCCATTTGGAAGCTGACTTTCTGGAAGGATTTTACAGTCAGAGCCAAGTCACTGGCTACATTTAGTGTTCCAAGGCCCTGCTGGTAAAGGAAGAGTGAGTGGAAGAGGGCTGAGCAAGGAGGTCGGGCTGGTGAAAGGGAAATTGACTTTTCACAGCCTGTCCCAGTCAGCACAGCTCCGCTGTGCAGGAAGGGGTCTTGGAGGTCCTTTCACAAGTCCAACTATAAAGATTAAGCTGCCAGAGAGAAAATGTGTTTTTAAAGGACAGCTTTCGGAATTTTTAAGAATTTCGAAAGAAGGTGAAGTTCAAAGCAGTTCCTTTCCACTGTGAACCAGCTCCCCTCCGAACACTATGGGTGTAAAACCACTGCTCCCCAGGCTGCTCACAGCCAACAGCTTGAGAGAGAACAAAAGATTCGGAAGAGTCTGTATGGCTGGGTCTTTGGCAAAACAATTACACTCAAGAGTCTTGCTCAGTGCCTCTCCCTTTTTCATGTGTATCTGAATCATGTGGGATCTTGTTAAAATGCAGATTCTGGTAGATCTAGGATGGAGTCTGAGAGTTTGCATTTTTAACAGGAGTCTGTATCTCCAGCATGCTCCCAGATGAATCGGGAACCAAGCTTTGAGCAGAAAGGGTGTAGCTAACTTCTTTTAAGCAATAGAAACAGTTACAGTCAGGACATCCAGTGCTCTGAGATTTCCAGAGAGAATCTCTTGGAGGCTCCCAGTCTGCCCACAGGTTGTTTTCAGCCCATTTCCCCAGTCTGGCAAACTTCATGTAACCCGTCTCCGCCATCAGTCCTTTCTCCTCCTACAGCCAGAGGAGTTTCCAATTTTGTAGCTTCCACTTTTCTCTTACATGACTCTATTTCTGCTTCTTTTTCTAATAGGTCTCATTAGATCAATTCAAAAGTTTTGTACGTCCCTAATTCCTTTATCTTTTCTTCAGCATAATGTTGGTACTGTTTTATGTTAAAACTATCTTCTACCTTTAAAAAGAGGCAATCTGATTCCTAGCAACCATGAAGGAGCTCTGGTGTGGTCCACAGCAAGGTGCACTACTAAGCCAAAGGTGTGGTTCAAATCCACCAGAGGCTGCAGGGGGAAAGAGGGGCAGTCACAGTCCTGCTACGACCCACGCCTCAGAAACACGTTTACTGCTGCTGTGTCCACAATAGCAAATAGTTGGAAACAACCCAAGTGCCCATCATTAAACACATGGATAGAGAAGCTGTGGTATATTCACACAATGGAATATTATGTAGCAGTGAAAAACAAAGAATTCATGAAATATTATACAAAATGGGTGACCATGGAGGACATTATGCTCAGTGAAATATCTCACACACAGAAGGACAAATACTGCATAGTGCCACTGTTATAGAACAGGACTGACAGGGGAGTGGGGGAAAATGAAGAAAAGAGGGGACAAATAAAATACATGGCAAGGAAGAGAACTATATAAAAGGAATATATGATTAGGTATTATTGGTGTGACAAGAGCCCAGAATAACAGCTGCATAGTAAATTGGTCTGTAGGAGGGACTGAATAACAATGAAAGGACTTTTTCAAATCAAATGTATTGTCTCACTTTTTAGGAGGTTATAAATATGAGAATTCAGAGCACCATTTCTAGGGCAAGCCTTTCTCGAACACCCAGCCCTCGGCTCCTGGAAAAGGTCAAGGTCTCTTTGCAAACTCTAGTTCTTACAGGGAGTGAAATGCTTGTGACTTGCAGTCTCTCTCCTCCTACCTCTGCTTCTTTGCATGCTTGTTATTAAGTAATTACAAAAGTGTTAAATCAAGTCCAAAATCATCTTCCAATTCTTCTATGTGACATTTGGGTGACAGTTTATTTCATCCTGGGGCAAAATTCCTATTCATCAATGAAATCGAGCATTTAAATGATCTGTCCCCAAAGTGCAGTGATGAAGGACCCGAAACAGATAAAAATTGAAGGAAAACAAAAAACATTGAACACCAAGTCAAACACAAACCCCAGGGAAACAATATATATGCTAACACTCAATGGTTAACAGTCACCCTGTGTGTTTGGAAGAGTTTTGGTGGGGCAGTCAGTAAGCACTTGGCTATATCTCCAAGGTTGGTACATCAAGCCCACCAGCACCTTCTTAGGAGGAAGAGAAGGCAGTTTACTTCTGTAAAGATTGTCAGCTTTAGAAACACTATGCTGGAAACATGGAGAAACATTGTAAGCTGGAAAGTTTCCTTGAGTTCACATAAGCCCCATGGCAATGGGGAGGACTGAGGATTTGGGGATCATTAATTCTGCTCTCTTGATGCAGGATGTTGCCCACATCGTCTAGATTCTGGTAGAGGTCCAGCACTGGGCTTTGGCTTTATTTCCCAGGCCTGCTGGGGAGAAGAGAGCATAAAGAGTTAAGTTTAAGCACACTGGCCCACTTTTCTTCTCTCCCCTGGTGCTGCAGAAGTCTCCTTGCTTAAAGACATTAATCTTCTCTACACTAACAGAGCCAAGTGACCTTGGGAACATCACAATTTGTTTTCAGGACTGTTAGGCATCCCTTGCAAAGTTTCTTTATTTAAATAGACATAGGTTAAGCATAAATATAATCCTAGGAATATACCGTTATCAAAATTTATAGTTGTTGAGTAGATTAGATATTTCTTTTAAATTATTTCCAAAAATAACTATGTATGTATGCCATCCTGACTTGTGGTATAAATAACACTAAAATTCAACCAAGGACGAGCAGACAGTTTGGGAACTCTGATACCTGATTCCCATTGATGCATCTCTGAAAAAGAAACTCTTTTCCGCTCACAAATGTGTTGTGGGATTTGCACTACCCAGGCCGAGGGCTCTCTTGTGTTGAGTGATGACTCTGCTCCCTTGCTTGTGGTGGCCCGAATTGTGCTAGACCCCAATCTCTTTCCTTGGCCCTCAGTTTTGGACAGTAGGCCCATTCTTTTTTATTTGAGTTAAAGTTTAGAAATTGCATTGCATTTACATTCAGTTATTCATAGATATTATGTTTGATTTTAATTGCTTTCTATGTGGCAAGAAGCTATGCTGCAATCCCAAAGGCACACAGTTCAAGGCCACCAGCTGCTCCATGGGAGAAGGATGGGTTATCTCCTTCTGTGTGATTAACTGCCTCTCAGAACCCATAGGCGGGTCAGCTGTGGGTCGGTTCTAATTCTACAGTACACATCATCACAATCATGAATCAAACTCTTATTGTTTATTGCCTTTGCCTTCACCTAATTTATTAACATATTCGTTTTTATACTACCCTCTCATTCCTTTCTCATCCCTGCTGACCCTCTAAGACTTACGTCACTCAATTTGTTCTAGATTCATCTATGTTGTGCAGTAGTTCACAAATTCTTGATCACTATCTAGTGATGCAGAATATTCCTTTGTGTGAATATATCACAAATTTTAGCAATTCTCCCCATTGATGAGCACTTGTTTTCCCAACTCTTCGCTATACCGAATAGTACTGCAACGAGCACGACTCTTTTAAGCATGTCAGGTTGTATTACAGCTTTCTTTCTTTGGGGTACATACCTACTAAGGGATTGCAGAATCAAACGGTTTTCCAGTCTCAACTTTCGCTCTCATATTTTACTATAAGTAGCAACCCTTTAAAAGCTTGCTTAGAAATCACCCTAGCCAAATATTCAAGTGCATCACTTATAAATTCTATCTTCCATCAAACATTTTAAACATAATTCACTCAAGTTATTTGCTACTCCATGTAAAGAACCTCTATCTATATCTCTTTATTGCCCAATCACATGGTAATCATTTACTTATAAATCCCACTAAGTATATTTAATATTTCTAGCAATAAAATTTCTGCCAATATTCTAGTTCTGGTTTCATATGTAATTTCTAAGACAACAGAGACTTTCTTGGTAACTTTACTCACTTCCTCCTCCTTTTGATGTGGAAAATTCGCCTTTACCTGAATTACTTCCAGCACACCTAATTCTACCAACAGCCTCTCCAAGGAAATCTTGACTTTCACAATCGTTGGTGTAAGGCATGATTGAGTCAACTACAACTCATAGGGGTCCTATTAAGAACATATCTAACCCATTTTTTACAGTCATTGTGTCAATCTACCTTGTTGAGGGTCTTTCTCTCTTTCACTGAACCCATCACTTTCCCCAGCATAATCTTTTTTTCCCTAGGACCAGCCCCTCCTGACAACATGCCCCAAGTATGTGAAATGAAGTATTAGCATCCTTGCCTATAAGGAGCACCACAATTACGCTCCTCCAAGGCAGACTTGTTTGGTTTTTTTGATAGTCCATGGAATATTCAGTACTCTTATCCAACACCACCATTCAAAGGCAACTTTATCATCCTTATTCATTCTCCAACTATCCTAAGTATAGGAAATAATTAGAGTTTCTATAGTTTGGATCAGGTGTACCTTAGTCTTTAAACTGGCATCTTTGTTCTTTTGCTCTTTTGAGAGACTCTTGACAGTTGAGTTTCACAAGGCAACACCTTCTTTGACTTCTTGACTGCACTGAATTAAGCACCTAATACTCATTCAGTTTCCAAAATCAAATCCCAGCTATGTTCTCAGTTTAAGGATCTATTAGAGTATTCATACTTCTTAACAGCTTCTTAATACAAAAACCTGGCTCATGTTATCGTGCTTGTATTACAGTAACAATTTCAGAGTCTCTTCTGACATCCATTTGTTCATTTCTTCCCCCCATTTTTATAATGACCGTTTGCATTCTCCACGGATAATAGTTTTCATATGTAGTTGGGATAGATTTAACATTACATTTTAGTTCTTATAAATTTGTTTGGATTTTCTTCATTTTTAACTTGAATTTGCGCATGAGTAGTTGGTGAGGAGTTCCACGGTCAGTCGTTGACCTTTGCTGGATCTTGATATTGACCTTCTCCATCAACTAGTTCTATAGTTTTAGTCAATATGATTTCTGTGTAGTCCGTCAGGTGAAGTGCATGAGTTTGTGTTTTTTAAAAAATAATTAGCAAGGATAAACTATTGATTGTACAATATTCTATCATTTGATCTCCGGCAAAAATCCTCACAACTGGGCCAAAAGACAACTCTGTGATTGAAAAAGAAAAGACTGGAGTTGCCAACAAATTAATTTTACTTAAATTCACAATTAATACCCATAGTAGCAGCTGTCAAGAAATGGACGGAGGGATGGGTGTCTTGAGAACATTCGTTTTCAAAGACCTCTCCAAATTGCTAAACAGTGAGGATACCAGTTTGAAGACTAAAGTGGCCCCAGCACCCTCCACAGTATTTTCAATTGCTTCCTATGCATCTAAAAGTTGCTCAATAAGTAAGGATATCACAAGAAAAATTCATGTCTTCGAATTGCGGTGTTGGTGAAGAGTACTGAGTATCTCATGGACTGCCAAAAGAACAAAGAAATGGAGATCAGTCCTTGGGAAAACACATCCTGATGAGAAAGATAGAAAGAGCTCAGCAAGACTGACTGACAGTGACTGTAACAACGGGCTTGAGCGTGCTGGATATTGTGAGGATGGCATAGGATAGAGCAAGGCTTGAATCTGTTGTCCACAAGGTTGCTAGGAGTCGTAGTAGACTCAAAGATACAAACCACAGCACTAGCATAAGATAAATGCACAGGAAGTGACAGTAACAAACAAAAAGACACTTCCTTCCAGGTTAGTAGTCTATAAGCACAATGCTCGCTTGAGCTGGCAGCTTGCTTTTCCTGTTGGCTTGATAGAAAGTCTTGTTTCTCCTGAGCCACTACTTCTGAGCAGTGTTCTTGTGTCTCCTATCCATCTTCCCGTCAGCTTCCAAGAGGAATTTTGTTGCCTTAATGTCTTTTACATTTAAAAAAATATTTACTCAAGATATTCTTTACACTAATTCGACTTCATTCTCATAACTATGATAACCCATCCCAAATGGAATTATAAACACAGATATAGAATTTAAGATTAAAAACTCATATTGTTGAAGGACAAAACTCCATCCATAACAGGTTCTTTGCCCATTTTTTTCTTTCACCAACATTTTGCGATTATGAAATTGAGTTACCAAAACTTTGATCTGAGAATCACAAAAACAGCATCATCAAAATAATGAGAGAAAGGCATGTAAAAGATTATTTTGTTTTGTTTCATACTAATAAAATGACGTAAACAAAAGTTGTGAATATGTAGATATATAGAGTGGGGAGGCAGAATGCAGTAATTTTACTGTGACAATCAAACTCAACTCAAACTTTCTGTCGTGGAATCTGCTTTTAGTCACCCGTTATTAGGTTTGCAAGGCTGTATTCACAACAGGAGGAAACTGTCTATCCTGTTCCCTCAAAGCTGGTGATAGATTCAAACTGCTGAAGATGTAGATCCTTTGGCTTTGTAGTACATCTCACCATGAAATACACCTACTGTACTAAAGCCACAGAGTAATTCTCCTCTAGATATCATCATATGCATTATTTTGCTGTACCGTTCAGGTTTTAGAAAGGAGAACATGTGAACGTAAGTGAAAAATAAGAAAATACAAAAGTCCCATTCTTTGTAGCTTGAAATGGTACAAACTCTCTTCTGTATAATTAGACATAACATCTCACTAGGTAAATGTGCAGATGGAATGAGGAAGCCTAACTAGTTTTTAAAATGTGCTTTGATATCACCTACTGAATACTAAATGAAATGAGTAATTACAGACCTGTTTTACTTATTTCCACTGTTATGACTGTTTTATTTCAAATATTGAAATGACCTCCCCTACAGACTATGTTTTCAGTCATTTCATTAGCATTAGAAAACTGAACAATGAATAAGCATGATCAAAGATGAATTAACTCCTTTGACCCATGGTGTTTGCAAAGAATACTGAATACGTCATAGATTACCAAAAGAAAAAAAACAAATTGCAGGTGTGTAACCAGAAAGCTCCTTAGAGTTAAGTACAGCAAGACTTGGTCTCATGTACTTTGGATACGTTTTCAGGAGGGCCGTTCTCTGAGAAGCATGTCACGCTTGGTAAAGCAGAGGGTCGGGTTGAAGGATGAAAATACTCAGCAAGATGAAATGAGACAGTACCTGAGGCTGACTCGGGAGAACTCTTTCAGTCATAGGGTTCAGCTGGTACAGAGTGCAAAGCCCCAAATAATGTCATAGATGAGATAGCAAAACATCTAAACATTCTGTATTGTAAAGCCAAAGTTCAGATGAATGACTTGAGCGTTTCCTCTTTCTAAAAGATTGACCTTAAAGAGAATAAAATATTCTACATTAGGGTTTGTTTTCTCTTGTTTGTTTGTTTTGGAGGTTTTTTAGTAAAACAAATAAAAAAGGCTTTTTAAGGTAGTGCAAAGGAGGAATGGTTGGTGGAAGATAAAGCTAGGCCATGAGGAAGAGTTAACGGGGAAAGGAAAGAGGAAAATGTGGGGAGAACACCCCTGGATGTCAGGGGCAGACCCAAATTTTTGCAAATGTTATCAGCGGAAAAGGAGAGCTATATTAATTTTATAAATAAAAATATTTACTAACTTATTGTTAGATATGATTTCATTTTATACTATTTTAATCCCTGTCCTGGTGTTTGTTGTTGTTGCTATATGGTTTTGTTTCAATAGTGGCACATTCCACTAATTCAGAGTGCTATTCTCCTGACGTTCTCAAACTGGTCACTGGCAGCAGCTAATTTGAGCTCCTAGTTGTTATGTTTCGCTGTCACAGTATCCCAGGAGGAGAAGAAAATCATTCTAACATAAGTAGGAGCCCAAGTTTGGCCCCACACAGGATTTCCCCTCACCTTTAGGTTGAAACATCACTTGTGTGTAATCTCCTTTTGCTCTTACTGTTTTACTTGGCGTCATGGAGTCAAATCCAACTCCTGATGACAGCTCAGCACTGTCCCTTGCGGCTCTCTGGGCAGCAGCCTTCCAGGAGCAGAGCGCCAGATCTTCGTCTTCTGGATTGAGTAGGTTTGAACCACTGACCTTTTGATTAACTACCACACGCTTGACAAGTGTGCCGCCAGGGCTTTCCCCTTCCTGGAAAAGGACCAACGTGTCCACTGCTTCTCCAAATGCTCTTTCTACCACTTCACTTTTACAGAAGATCTACTTTAGTAGATGCGTTCAGTGACCAAAAGAAATAAATACTAACAGGTTTTCACTTTTAAAGAAAAAGTGAAGAGAGAAACCTGCTAGGGTCCTCGGTGACAGTGGCTCCTTAAAGAGGCAGCTGTACCCCAAGTGGGAGTGTCACTCAGTCCCTCTCTGGGAACTAGCCTCAGCATCTCAGCATCAAGCTGCCATAGCTTTGAACTGTGTCCACGAACACGACACTAGATGGTGCACTCTTTTGGGTTTTATACGTTGTTTGATATCTTTTGGTGGGTGCTTTTTAGTCTGGAAGTGTTCAGAGTGTTCCCCATATACATTTGTGGGAACCAATGCTTTTGCTTCTGTAAAGTGCTGTGTTGCTAACCATCGGCTGTGAGTTTCCATCCTGGAGCTTCAGATCCACCACACGCTCTGCAGCGTGACCGTGGACAATCTCCTCCTTTCAAACTTACAGCCTGGAATGGGTCTCACATCAGGGCTGGGGTATGACAGAAAAAACGGGATAAATTATGTATATTGCATTGAAACAGATGAGGGAAAGAACAGATTATAAGTGATGCGTGATTGAGTATTATGGTTAGCACAGGAATCCAGAATTAAGGTTGCATAGAGAAGTGTACTCGGGGTGGGGGAATTGTATATTAATGAAGGAATATTTTTTTTCTTCTCCTTTTCGAAGAGGGGAGCGAACTGGTGGGGAGGGGTGAGCAGGGAGAAAAGTGCAGCAATGAATGAATGGAAATTCATAACCTCTGTAAATGTCTACTAAAATTAATTTAAAAAATCCACAAAAAACCAAAAACACCTTACAGCCTGGAAACCTGTTGTGTGTGTGTGTGTGGGGGCGGGGGGGTGTCACTATGCATCGGATCAGTTTGTTAACAGTGAATTTGAGGTTTTGAGTTTCTTCATTTTATGTCATTTCAGCTTAGAAAAAAGGTTTAATAGGGACATTCTACTTTTGAAGAGTGAAGGAAATTTCTATTTCAATTTACATCTCTGTTCTAGAGTTGGTCTTAACAAAAATCCAGACAGAATGTTAGTGGATGGTGTTTGTTGTCCTAGTATAATACGTACTTGAGTTTGTTAACGTGTGCCATAGATCTGGCTAATAAATTATTGGAGTAATTTATACGCACAGCACAATAACTTTATCAGAGGCATTCAGAACACCTGACATAGAAAACTAATAATTCAGTTGGTTGTTTTCCTTATTAATTTAAAGTGAAAACACATATTCTGTTAAAAATCCTTTTATTGCACCTAAACACTGAGAAACAAGAACCCCCTGGGATGTTCTAATATAGCTAGAATTCATTGCACTCATCTCACCTTTCATCCTCACATGTGCAAACTAGTCCGGATGCACTGAGGGCTGTCAAATGAACTTTATTTTGACAATTAGTCAAATAAGAACAATAATGTTCTTGCCTATTTTTATTACTTGAAGTAAGAACTCTAATTTTTCTCTGTAAAGAAACTGCAGCAGACTGTTATTTATAATTGTGTACAGAAAGGAAGAGGAATAAAGGAGGATGACTCTTATATTTTTCCTGGATTTTGAAAATAATTATCACAGGTTTTCGACATATTTTATCTGGCTAATACACATGGCTGACCATCTGTTGTGAATGGATTAACTATATGATAGGACATCCACACCGGGCACTACTCCACGCTAGCTACCACATCTTTTAAACAAATGTCTGGCCTCTGCTCTGCAGACGGCAACATGCATGGTTCTTTACCTTTGCCTCTAGTCACTGACACTTGGCTGGCTTTCTTATACTTCTCTTCGGTAGCAGCACCCCACTTTGGAAATGGGAAACGTTCTGCTCAAAATAGAATTTAACCAAAAGTGGAAATAAATTAGGAGAAATATTTTACTTATTTTCTGTAGGCTAATCTTGAAGATATTTTTGTCTGAAGCCTACTGTGAGCATCAACTATCAGTTGAATAAATGAATAAATCTGACCTTTGCCTGAGGTGCTTGTCTTGTGAAGAAGCCCCCTCCCATTTCATGGAATCAACGTGGGGAGAATTCTATGCCACCAGCAGCACCAGGGTCACGTGCATCAGACTTACAAACCAAGAGGGTTTTCAGCCGAAGGCCGTGAGGAGGTGCGGCTGACCGTGGGTCACCCTCTCAAGCCACATAGAGGAAATGAGTTGTAGTAAGAGACGACATGATCAAAACAAAAAGATTAATTAGTCAGGAAGATGAGTGATGGTTCCAGTTAGCCTGATACTAACCATACCTAGACCTGTATATTTTAAACATTTTAGCAAGAAATTTAAATTCAGATGCACAAGTCAATGAAATAGTTCTTAGGCGTCAGGATCACTTGGAACCTTTGTGACTAGGCCATCGGAGCTTTTGAAAGTTCTCCTGCTAATTCAAGCAGGCAACCAATTTAGAGAATCACAGAGCTAATTTAAAGAGGGTCACTATCATTTACAACGTGCAGAAAACAGCCTAATAAAACACTCGATCTAAGGTGTACCTACCAACTCACCCAATTACAGGAGAAAGCCCAGAATAACTGTCTTCAAACGGACAGAAATTCATGACAACATTCACACGTGAGAATAGAACTGTGTCCCATAGCTTTTTAATAAATTATAGTCGGGAAATAAATTGTCAGCTTTTGCTTCTCAGATGTCTCTGAAAAGATTCAAATCTCCAATCTTTTGTCTAGCAACTGAGTGTATGAAACAAGTATTTAAAGAAAATTAAGGGGATGCAGAAACTTTCACACCATTCACCTATCACTTTGCTCTCTTGTGGTGCCCTGTTAGTAGGGTCCTGGAAATTCAGCCACCAGGATTTCAAATACCAGCAGGGTCACCCATGGTTTCGGAGGATCTTCCAGAAAAATTAGATAAATAGATAGGTAGGTAGGTAGGTAGGTAGGTAGGTAGATAGATAGATAGATAGATAGATAGATAGATAGATAGATAGATAGATAGACACACACACACTAAGAAGTAGAACTGGCCAATAGCAGGCTTTCGAAAGACTGTCCAAGGGACCATTGTGGAATATAGTGCCAGAAGACAAGCCGCCCAGGATGGAAGACACTCAGCATGTGGATGATGAAAGCTGCCCCCTCACAGCAGAGTCGGCCACTACGATGTGGAGGAAGTCAAGCTTTCACCCAGTGAAGGACCTTCCTTTGCTGAAATCACAATGCTCAAAATGAGTAGAAACAATTGCAAACACACGAGTCTTTGAAAGAGCAACTTTCAGATCTACTGCTCACGGGTGCCTATGAGGCATGGTTGACTCAATGACATTTAACAATAAAACAAAACTTTTCTTTTTTCCCCTGTCAAATCCTGCCTACTCTTATAAAAACTAGTCTCTCTAGTTTATTGAGATGTTTAGTACTTAAAAAAGAAAAAGAGAATATGATGGCTGACTCAACTGTTATTCAAATTTCTTTAAATACTGCTTTAATAAAAGTCTGAATTTTTCTGTATTTTACTGACCAAACATCAGTCAGTTGCTTCAATATGAGTATCCCAAAACTCCTTCTTTACAACATTTTTCTTTCCTTCAGTTTATGTGACACTGATAATAAAACAAAAGTGCAAAGTCTTAGGAAAGTTCAGCTCTTGTATTTTGGCCAAACTTTTAAAGTGCAGTGTGATTTTGTATTCTATTGACCTTTTGAAATTATGCAAATATATTGTATTTGACTGGATTTCTTGTTCATTTGCCTAACAAATATAACATAACAATGTTATAATGTATGATGATCCTTCATTGTACCATAAATAGTGTGGTGAATTTTGCAAAAAGTGTAATTTGAACAATCCTTTTTCCCTCCTAGAAATTCTTGCATAATGAGAAAAGCACTTAGAAAAAAAATAATCACTTTTTCTTTTGAAAGAGGAAATAATGTACTGCAAATCTGGCAAAGTAAAAATCTTTTTTAGTCAGGTATGGATGAGAGTTCTGTTGTTAAATTCTTCACAAAGAGAGGAAGAAATAAAAGAAAAAAGAAAAGATGGACTTCTCCTTGCCCGTGGCCTTGCTCTGAGTTTCTGGGCTTCCCAGCACCCAGTCTAACTCTTTGTCATGATGTTGATCCTGTCTCAGAGCAGTCCTGTAGGACACAGTAGAGCTGTCCCATGAGGTTTTTCAAGGCTTTAAATATTTATGGGAGGGAAAGGCTACATTTTTCTCTTACAGAGTGGGCTCTGTCAACAAACTATACCTAGCTCGTACAAATTATTTAATTTTTTTAGTCCTGTGAAACAATTACACAATGGGAAGTCTATGAAGATCAGAGAAAATAGTACTTTTTGTATTTATAAATATATATTAGTTTTTGCAGCTAACAGTTTTAACTTTAAATCCAAACTCATTACCATCAAGTCGAAACCAACTCGGTTCTCACTGTCTATTTGGTTTCCTCAGCTCTAAATCCTAAGAGAGGCGATTGCCAGTCTTTCTCTTGGGGAGCCACTGGTGGATTTGGATTTGAACCAAAGGCTCACCCTTTGAGTTAACAGCACAATCTCTTCCAACTACATCATGAGAGCTCTCTAAGCATCATTAGAAAAAAACCAAACTAAAACAAAAACCAGACTGAGTATTCGATTAACTTCCACCAAGAACTTGTGTACCTTGAACCTCTGTGGCCATTCAAACTCTCCAGTGATTCCCTGAGAAAAAGACAGATCATCTCCTCCCATGAGATTTACAGCCTCTGAAACTCAAGGGAGCATCAGTTTTGAGTAATTTTCAACTTATTGAAGGCAATGAGTTTGAGAGTTTTAAGTTTTGTTTTTAAGGGAAAACAAAATGTAAATAAATTGGTCTAATTATTATTTCTAATTTCAAGCTGGTGGAAGCTGAGTTTTAAAACTAAAGCAAAGCTCATCTCAGGACAAGATCCTACTTCTGCATGAAACAAACATCTAAATAAAGGCAGAGACCTTCCAGGAAGATGGCAGCACACTCAGGCCTGACATCCACACTCTTGTCTATAAGGGCGACACAGAGAGCAATTAGAATCTACTACAAAGTCCATGAGAAGATCTGCAATGAGGCCCTTTGCTTTATAAAGAAATGTTCACTCATTCTCTCACTTCCTAGAGAGCCGAAGTCTAAGAGCGTGGGGCCAACATCCAGCTTCTCCAGCAGCAGGGCTGCTTGCCCGCCCATTTCTCAATCCGTTTTCACTTGGCCTTGGGTCTTCTGTCTGTGATTTCTTTTGCCATTAATTTAGGATTAATCCTACTTTTTGTTAATCCATCTCAAAATACTTAATTACATCTGCAAAGACCCCGTTTCCCAACTAGATCCCATTTCCAGGCTCCAGGTGTCCGCATGCTTGATGGGCCACCATGTAATCTACTACCCCTTCTTTGTCACCACCCCAGCAGTGGAAAGACATCGCTGTCTCTCTGCTGCTCCTTGATTTGTTTTGTTTTGTTTTGTTTTTACACATTTTTAAAAAAAATTATATTTTAATGAAAGTTTAAAGAGAATTTGGATTTCTATTCATTTATTGTTGTCCGATTTCCCGCCACACCCCAGTCCACTTTGCTAAGTGGGGATAAATAATGTACAAGGCATTGAAACAGATGAGGGAAAGAACTGCTTAAAGGAATATATGATTTTAGTTGGGTCTGTTGTGATGTTACCTGATTCATCTCTTATTCGGATTATTTGCGTCTTCTCTCTCTTCTTTTGTGAGTTTTGCTAGTGGAGTATCGATTTTGTTGACCTTTTCAAAGAACCAACTCCTAGTTTTGTTGATA
>NW_006399841.1:12960363-12975302 GCF_000299155.1 Elephantulus edwardii | reverse complement strand
GGGAGGAGGTTAGAGAGAATAGTGCAACAATGAATGAATGGAAACCCAAAATCTCTGTAAATGTTTATGAAAATTAATAAAATATAGGAAAAAAAGGAATATATGATAAGGTATTATTTGCATGACAATATTCTTCGCTGCTCTTTGGAGGAAGGAGTCTGATTCTCTCAGCCTCTGTTGTCACCCAAGAAAATGAGAAGCACATGTTCTGGTTCAGTCCCTCAAATACTTCAAACTGTCACTCTAACAAAGTGGCCTTGTTCCCACTGGGTAGTACTAACTAACTCTCTGCTGGAAATTCTGTGGCATCGCCATCAGGGAGAACAAGCAGCACTTCCTTGTTTTCTTGGGGGGATGATGGCAGGCTCCCTTGATCGCCTCTACTTTAGTACAAGGAGAGGACTTGGCCACCCATCAGTGAGAAGACAAGGGCCACCACCCTATCTACGCTTCTCTGCCTCCACACAGGAGGAATGTTGGAGAGTCAGGTAACAGCCTCCTGGTTGTGGGCACCTTACCCCTGCGTTTAGGTGCTGGAATGGTTGCATAGGGGATATGTTTTGTTTTCTGTCACTTTTTTTTAAAATTATAATGGCTATCTTCCAAAAGTTTCCTCTCTCTTGCTAAGCTGCTTTCTTTCTTGATTCGTTGGCTAGAGCGATCACTGTTTTAGGCAAGATTTGTTGTCTGGATTTAAAGGCAACCCACGATTGCTGGCTTGTTCAGCTCCTGCTCTACAATGAGAGGTGGAAAATAAATCTAAGAAAGTTGGCACACATCATCGCTTGACTCTTGCATTTGTCAGTCACCTGTCACCTCTCCATTTTTCAGAGTGGTCTGCACACCATGACTAGGCTTCTGTAGGCACACTTGGCAGAGAGACGATAGAAATGAAATGGCTGCCTCACATGCACAGAATATCTGTAAGATACGGTAAGACAGACAGAAATCTGGGCAAATAGTTACTGTCAAACCACATGGAAACATATGTCAAGGAACTCATACAAACCAACAGAATATACATACTCATCTAATAAGAACAATGGTAATATATGGCACAGAAAATGCACAACAGACGTACAAGTGGCAAAATACTACTTATTAGACAGTTTTTCCTAGTAAGTGCTATAATTATCCCATAAAGTTAGAAGGGAAAAATTTTTAAAAAAGAAAAAATGTGAGCAGCCTAGTTAAATGTAGGGTATACACTTATGAATATTTTATTTTTGTCAACCTGAAAACATAGTGATTGTTAATATGTTTATTTTGAGAAAACTGTGGGAGATAGTGCATATCACCCTCCCTTTGAAAACAGAGGTCATAGAACATCAAACTTACGCTGTTTAGTTATTGTGAATTAATTTAATCCAGTTGGCATGTAGGTACGCATTTTTAATAGGTAAGAAGTAAGAGCAACTGTCCTTTATCAAAATTTCTTTACATGATATAAAGTCTGAATTCTAAGAGTCTTTGAATTGTGTGCACCACACACAAACACACACACTGCATGAGAGTCACACACATCCTCCACTATGCACTTATATTCAAGCCTGTTATGGAATGATATTTGTGTTTCTGGAAACTACACTAAAATCATACAATGAGAATACAATAAAAAATGAGGTTCAGCACACTACTCAAATATTTTGTCAATAGCACACATATACCATAAAATAAAATATGTGCTAATTACAATGGTCATATTTGGAAGCAGGAGCGGCATCTATTTCCTAAACAACTTGAACTTTGTTCTTCGGGTTGCTATGAGTCATGCAAGCAACAATCAACAACAACAATGACAATTAGTAGCATACCTTTGTTGTTGATGCGTGTCAAGTCAGAACTAAGCCATAGCTAACCCTTCAGCCAGGTTTCAGAGGCAGTAAATCACCTCTCAGGACAGTATCCGTCTTTCTTCCATGTAGGAGCTGGTGGATTCAAACCTTTAGAAATGCAGCACAGCTTCTCACCATTAGGCTACCAGAACTCCCTAGAACACCCCTGCATGTGTTAAATGGCTAAGAAATATGCATAAACAAATATCACATTTTATCTTGAAGAAAATATGCTATTTATGTGTATAGATGAAAGTCTGGGAAGTTTATAACTTTCCAAGTTTCATAAGGTATTGAGAGAATGTTATCTGAAATCAGTTAGAAAATTCTCCCATCAGAAGCAAGTGAGTGTAATCATCGTATAGGTACTGAACTGTAGTAGCTGGTGATGTTGGAGGTACATGCATGTTTTGAAAGTGTATGAACTTTCCACAAGCCACGGTTCCACAGGCACCATTTTGTACTCCCTTTTAGTGTTTCTCAAAGACAAAAATGAAACAAAAATAGTGTGAATTGCAAGCTAGGCTTAAACTCTGCAAATAACACTAGTGTTTTCATGTCTTAAATTCACATTTTTTAAACCCCTTATCAGATTCTTTTTGTTTTATGTTGGCAAAGACCTTCTGTAGTGTATTCAACTGTATTGCCTGTTGTGAAGGGAAAGACAATAAACGAGTTTGGTGGTGGTTGTTGCTGGTAAGTATCATGGAGTCATAGCAACCCTAAAAACAGAAGATCTGAACAGTGTTCTGTAACTACCGTCATTTCTATAATGTTCATACAGTTTCAAAGGCATGTTATTTAGGAAGTGGATACTAATTCTGCTTCCAAGCCTGTCTTAATCTAGGAGCTCCACTAAACATTGTCCACCATGGGTAACCATTATAGCATCTGAAACACCAGGGACACAGTGTTCAATATCACAGCAACCCCAAGGTATCTCTGTACAGCAAGCTGACAGGTCAGTGGTACACCACTTAGAAGAATGTTCTTCTCAGACATAATTAACACCAGGCTGGTGCCAACTTTTAAATACAAAGGTCCACTCACCAGGTCTTAATTGACTAAAACAAGAGCCTTCCAGCTCACAGTTGATTGTTAGCTAAACCCAGTACATCCAGGTGCTGACAATGTAATAAACTAACTACATTCATCACTCATAACTAATGTTAAGAAACAAAAGTCTATAAATGACTGAATGAAAGTCCAATATGATTTGTAAACATTCACTCAAAAAAACATTTTCTCAAGATAAATTTCTAAAAGTAAAATAAAAGAAATAGAATTGTCTCTTAATATGTAACATCCTCATAAAATATGCTTCCTAATCCACGTGATATACATAAACTTATGACATTTACTAAAGAAAAAATTAAAAATATTTACTAAAAAATCCCTCAACACAATTCACATTGAATTAGAAATGACCCATTGCTGACACTGCGAGATTTTCGAGGCTCTAAATTGAATGCACAGGAGGAGATTGCCCATCTTTTTCCCATAGAGGAAGTGCTGGATTAGAACCACTTCCCTTTGGTTTGGGAATGAAACTACTTATCACTAGACCACTGGAACTCCTTAATGATTCACTGGGAGTATAAAATACTGAATAAGGGTCTAAATTTTTAAAATTTTTTTTAAAATATATATTCTGAATATAACTAATACAAATAGTCTGTACTGAAATGTTTAAATACAATCTTTCCTTAAAATACATTGTGCTGTAGTTATATGCCTTGAAGTCAACATCATTTCAGATGCTACAAATCTCATGGAAGGAGATTGTTCATATGCAGAACACCTGGTGGGTAGTTTATCCATTTAAAAGACTGTTATAAAAAGCTATTAAATAAGTAAACCCTATCAAAATACCTTTACATAAATTACAATGTTTGGTGAAAATGTATTTTCAATATACAATGAAAAGAGAAAAGATTAAAATAGTCTGTGTTATGAAATATTTTAAAATATGAGTGTTTAAATATGTTATTAGGTGTCAAGTCACGTATAACCTATAATGACTCTACCAAAAAAAAATCCAAAAAAACCCAACAAACCCAAACCCCAAACTGAATCCTATTCTATCCTGTCATCCTCATACTTCTTGAAATACAAGAGCCCATTGCAGCATTCACTGTGTCAACCCATCTGGTTAAGGGTCTTCCTCTTCTTTGCCGAACCTCCACCCTTGCAAGCAGCATATCCTTCTCCAAGGAATAGACCCTCCTAACAAATGCCCAAAATATGGGAGGCGAAGCTTCATCATTCTTGCCTCCGAAGAGCACTCTGGCTGCTCCCTCTCCAAGATATATCTGTTTGTTCTTTTAGCCATCCAGTGCTCTTTTAGCTGTCCAGTGCTCTTCTCCAACACCACAACTGAAAGGCATCAATTCTTCTGTCATCCTTATTCATTGTCCAGCTCTCAGATGCAAAGCAAGTGATCAGAAAGACTATGGCCTGAATCAAATACACCTTATACCTTGTATTGACATTATCACACACATATATAAAGGAATTTAAAGATATAACATTATGAATTTCCACATGAGCAATGTCATGAAATCCAACTATGCAGAAGATCCCCTTTAATATTGGTAAAAGAAACAATCATAAAAATTTATTATACATTATATGAGTTATAATGTAATTTCAAAACTATCATGAGGTATTTTTCTTAAATAGCCTAAAAATCATAGCCTGTATCAGATGCACCTTAGTCTCCAGAGAGACACCATTGCTCTTCAGTACTTTGGAGAGGTCCGTAACAGCAGACTTTCCCATGGCAATGCGCCTTTTAATTTCCTGGCTGCTGGTGCCAAGACTGTTGACTATGGAGCCAAGCAAACTGAAGCTGTGTGCAATCTCAATCTCTTCACCATCCATCCTGATGCTGCCAATTGGTCCAGTGGTGAGAATCTTTGTCTTCTTGACATTGAGCCTCAATCCATATTGTAGGCTGCAGTCCTTGACACTCTGCAGCAGGCGCTTCAGGTCCTCTTCAGTTTCAGCAAGCAGGGTTGTGTCATCCGCATAATGCAGGTTGTTGATAAATCATCCACCAATCTTGACCCCACATTTCTCCTCATAGAGCCCAGCCTCCCGGATAATCTGTTCTGCATATACGTTGAAAAGGTATGGAGATAGGATGCATCCCTGGCATACGCCCTTCCCAATTTTGAACCATGCAGTGTCCCCTTCTCTGTTCTGACGACTGCCTCCTGGTCCAAGTATACGTTTCGCATTAGAACGATCAAGTGTTCTGGGATTCCCATTCTTCTCAGAGTCAGCCATAGTTTGTTATGATCTACACAGTCAAATGCCTTTTCATAGTCAATGAAACATAGATAGACATTCCTCTGGTATTCCCTGCTTTCAGCCAAGATCCATCTAACATCAGCTACAATATCTCTAGTACCACGACCCCTTCAAACCCAGCCTGGACTTCTGGTAGTTCTCTGTTGATGTGCTGTTCCAGTCATTTTTTGGATAATCTTCAGTAAAATCTTGCTTGCATGTGAAATCAGTGAGATTGTTCTGTAGTTTCCACATTCTGTTGGGTCACCTTTCTTTGGGATAGGAACAAATATCGATCTCTTGCAGTCAGTTGGCCAAGTGGTTGTTCTCCAGATTTCTTGGCACAACTTGCTATGGTCTTCACAATCACTTGTTATGTATCAGAGAGTTGGACAATGACCAAGAAGGATAGAAGGAGAATTGATGCCTTTGGGCTGTGGTGCTGGAGAAGAGTATTGAGAATACCATGGACTGCTAGGAAAACACACAGATTTGTCCTGGAAAGGGTTAAACCAGGTGGCTCCTTGGAGGCAAGGATTCTGAGGCTCCGTCTAACATACTTTGGACATGTGAGGAGAGACCGGTCCTTGGAGAGGGACATCATGCTTGGGAGGGTGGAGGGACAGCGCAGGAGAGGAAGGCCCTCTATGAGGTGGATTGATTCAGTGACTGGGATAATAGGGATGGGAGTGTCAGAGACAGTCCGATTGGCACAGGACAGAGCGGAGCTTAGGGCTGTTGTACATAGGGTCGCTATGAGTCGCAAGCGACTCGACAGCACATAACAACAACAAGCCTCTGTCAGGGGCTATGCCTTTCTGAGGGAGCTCTGGCAGCCTAGTGGAAAGGAACTGCATTACCAGCCCAAAGGCAGATGGTTTGAATCACAGGAGAAATATGAGCAATCTCTACAGCCTTTGAAAATCAGCTAGCGGGTCAGCTATGAAACGGTACTGATTTTGTTAGGATATGTTTTATTACTCGACTTCCTCCTCCATCATTATTGGTACGTAAAGGGCATGTATATCACAAATGTCTACTTGAGTCCCTGGAATTTATTACTCACTGATTCCAGACCCCATTACTTAAGTCAACTTAGACCTTAATCGTGATGTCACTGGGCAATCATAGAATCATCTGAGCTAACAATCACTTAGCTTCCTTGCAGTTTTACCACATTCCCAAGAGGCATGGTGTGTCGCTTGAAGAGACATTGCTGTATCAAAGGTAGGAAGTTTTTGTTCTGGTTAATTTTAGAGCTGGCTACAAAGCATTAGACATTCACTTCACTGTAGGATGTTTCTTTTCGAAACACAGATATGCCCTATCAAAACTCAGGAAATAGTCTCTTTTTCTAACACACCACACCTAGGTTGTCTGTAAGGCGTCTAAGGAGTCTTTTTCAGATCTCACTCTCCTTCCCTTGTGGCACTGAAATAAAACTGATCTGAGCCAAAAGCTAGAGAAAGGACTACAGTATGTCTTATAGAAAGGCTCATTTGCAGCAGTGGGGCAGGGTGGGGGTGGAAACTGACTGTGCCAATATTAGGAACAACATCTCATCCTCAACCCCTCACTTTGTTCCAGTACAGAGCAACGTTCAGGAGTTACACTTGCCTCGTGTCCTGAAGCCAAACTTAAAAAGTTTAATCCCACATGAGCTAGAAATGAAATCCTTTGTAAAAGTAGCTCCTGGCCAACAGACTCTTGCTTTAAGAAAAGCAGCAGCCCCCTCCAGCAAGCGGGGTGGTAAGCCACAGAATCTCCTCCTGGAACCTAACCACCCAGCATGTGAGGGAGTCTGAGCATCAAGTGTCAAATTATTCTGAGAGGAAAGCCTCGGTCTCTGGTGCTTTCAAACTCGATTGCATTAAACAAGTGTTTATTGAGTGTCTTCCCTCGTGCTCGGCAATGTTTTAGACTGTGTAGGAAACAAAGTTTGAGACAGCTGCTACCCTGAAGGAGTTGGCAGTCTTGTTGAAGAGCTTCCACTGGAAAACAGTTTATGTTGAATGAGTTAGAAACACTTATGATTCAGGACACCCTGCAGACAGAAAACCTACTCACATGTCACCAGGATGTCATTCCAGTGGGAGCTCAACCACCTCTCCTTTAACTTACCGGTAGAGTCACCCCAGCACCCACGTGTTTAGCTTTGTCCACACAAGGCGAGGGCTGTTCCGAGCAAACCAACTCACTCACAGACTGAGCATGCGCTGATGCACTGCGCTGGAACAGCCTGATTTGGCTCCTTGACCTTGTCTGTCAAGTAGGATCGTCACTTTTTCCTGGGCAATGCATTATCTCTGTGTGCCATTCTGATGATGTATTATACTTACACATCATTGAAGAGGCAATTTGCTTTGATGATGTGCCCACACGCGATAGATCACCGCTCAGGAAGACAGCAGGCGGGGGACCCTGGAGATCCATAACTCAGGCAGTGATGCCATCCACACAGGGACAGGGAGACAATTCATTACAAGTATCTGGACAAGAATTGTGCTGACGAAAGGACATTCGACCCTTCCCCAAATGTAAAAAGAGATGCATTAGAAATGCTTTCTCACGGCCAGAGCAGGGCAGCACAAGGGGTCATTGTAAGGGCACTGTTGAGAATCAAGGCTGTGGTGGGGGAAGTGGGAAACACCACGGATGATTGTAAAGAACTTGACACGATTACGCACACATGTGCATAATTACAAGGCAAGCCGGTGTCATCTGAATAAGAGAGGTGGGCTGTATCAATATCAGCAGTCGGCTTGTGTGAACTACAATTGTGTGAAGAGTTGACATTTAGAGAGAACAAGTGAAGTACACACACAGTCTCCCTGTCCTATTTCTTAAAACTGTATGTAATTACGCACTTAATAGTAAGAACTTCAACAAATATATCTTCATAATATTAATAGATATAGATGCTTTTTCATTGCAAAAACATTGTAAAGGTATAAAGCCTGCCATTTATAGTGCAATCAGCATTTTAATTTACAGAGGACATTACAGGGAAAAGCAACGTAGCACATATGTACTTTCTTACTCTTATGCTAAAGGAAGTTATTGGCAAAATATCAGTGTTTACCTGTGATACCACTGTTAAGGTTTATTCATAAGTAGCATTCAGTGTAAACTAACCCAAACTCAACATTCTGACTCACTGTGACTCTAAAACAGAGTAAAATTGCCCATGGGATTTCCAGACACAGAAGCTCTTACAGAAACAGACTGCCTCATTATTACCCATGGGAGAGACTGGTGCCCTTGAACTATTGATCTTCTGGTTAAAAGCCAAATTCTTTAAACCTTGCACCACCAGGGATCCTTATTCAAAATAAAGTATCTGTCTAGTTAAGGAAGCTAACAAGGTTAACTAATATTTCACAATTTGCATCTGTGTATACAAATATTAAAAGTTAGATTTTGTTATTTTGAAATTGGGAGCTTATAAAGGCAAAATTTGTAAAGACAAATTTATATAAAGAAGATTCCATGGTGGCTTAAATCTAAAATTTATCTATATGCTGTCTAAGAAGCTGAGTTTTTGAGACAAAAGATATCTACTTGACACCAGAAATATCCTTTGATAAATGAACATTTTCTTCGCTATTCTTACTTAAGTGCAGCAATGTAATTTTTTAAGGGGGATAAAACTCTAAAGAAATTGTCATAATAATTATATATAGTAAAGAAATAGGTATTCTTACCAAGAATAGAATTTAATTGAACAACTGCAAAATGAAATGTTCAAATGCAAAATGGGTAACATAATGATATAGTGGTAAGAAGTTAAACAAAGGTAAGCTGATCGAATCCACAAGCTGCCCCACGGGAGAAAGGTGGGCAAAGGAAAAAAGGCCCTGGGATTAGTCAGGTCTTCTTCAGTAAGGAATTCAAGTTTTAAAGTGTGGTTGAAGAAAAGAATGAAGAATGAAGTTATCCACTATTTTAGTAGGAGCCACAGTCAATATACATGGTCACGGCTGTCAAGAAACGTAATGATGTGTTACATCGGGAAAATCTGCTGTCAAGGACCTCTTTAGAGTGCTGAGGAGCAAAGATGACAGTTTAAAGACTAAGCTATGTGCCTGATCCAAACAATGTTATTTTCAATTGCTTCCTATTCAAGCTGGACAATTAATAAGAAGGAATTGATATAGGAAAGTTTTTATGAGTATCTAGCCACAGAAGGTATAAAGTAATATTTCTAAAAGTATTTCCAATATTTTTTGATGGTTTAATGGTTTCTTATTAATCTGATATTCTATGATTTAATCATATAATGAGGAGACTACACTCTTGGCACCTTCAGCCAGGAAATTAAAAGATCTATTGCAATGGGAAAGTCTGCTGGTAGGGACTTCTCCAAAGTACTGAAGAGCAATGGTGCCACTCTGGAGACTAAGGTGCACTTGATATAGGTAATGGTCTTTGCAATCACTTGCTATGCATCTGAGAGCTGGACAATGACTAGGGAAGATAAAAGGCGAATTGATGCCTTTGTGCTGTGGTGCTGGAGGAGAATATTGAATGTGCCATGGACTGCTAAGAAAGCAAACAGGTTTGTCCTGGAGAGGGATAAACCAGGCTGCTCCTTGGAGGCAAGGATTCTGAGGTTTCATCTGACATACTTTAACATGTTTTAAGGAGGAACCAGTCCTTGATGAAGGAGGTCATGCTTGGGAGGGGAAGATCTTCTATGAGGTGGACTGATTCAGTGACTGGGGTAACCTGGGTGGGGGTGTTGGAGACAGTGAGATTGACACAGGACAAAGCAGGGTTTAGGGCTGTTGTACACAGGGTTGTTATGAGTCACAAGCGACTCGATGGCACATAACAACAAAAACAATAATATTTTGCAAGAATGGCTGTTAAAAATTTACAAATATGGATGCTGAATCATAAAAAGAATCTTTCTCTGACCCTTTCCTTTTTCCATCATGATGTCTTTTCCAAAGATGATCCATTCATCACAACATGCCCAAAGTATGAGCGTCAAGCTTTCAATATCACTGCCTATAAGGAGGACCTTGGTTGCACTTGTTCCAAGACAGATCTATTTGCCATTTTGAATATATTGAAAACTCTTCACCAACACTATAATTCAAAGGCTCAATTCTTTCTAGTCTTCCTTATTCAGTGTTCAATTTTCAAAAAGCAATTGAAAATGCAATGGCTTGGGTCAGACACCCCTTAGTCTTTGCTCTTTAGAACTTTGGAGAGATCTTTGACAGCAGATTTGCTGAATGCAACACATCTTTTGATTTCTCTCTCTCTTTTTTTTTTACTTCTCTTACATCAGGTGTTGAACTTCAACTTTTTTTTCCTTTGTCTCTTGGTCTAATGGTGAAGATTTTTGTTTCCTTGATGTGGAAGTGAAATTCACATTAGAGGCTTCAGTTTTTTATCTTCATCACTGAGTCCAGAAAGCTTGACAATAGACAAGGAATGCTTTGACTCTTCTTCATTTTGCAAGCAAGATTGTGCCATCTGCATAGCATAGGTTATTGACGAGTCTTCCTCCAATACTGACGCCACATTCTTCTTTACATAGTCCACCTTTTAAAAGTAGTTGCTCTGCATACAGATGACACAGATATAGACAAAGGCTATAAGGATGATGCAATTTTAATTTCTTTCTACTTCCTTCAGTTCTGCCTCAAACTGTCCCTTTATTTAGATAAATTGTGTAAATAAGCTAATTTCTAGTTGTGATTCAATCTGCTTTCTTCATACAAAAGAGGATAACTGCCAAGACCACAAAAGCTCATCTTATACGGAATGAAGTTAAAAGGAGTGTTTGTTTTCATCCTGGGATACAATATACACCTGGTTTCTGAGAGGGATTGTTTTACTTTATTTCTGCACAATTGTTCAGAGTGAAAACCTTGAAGACTTGTAATGCATTAGTAGATGATCTTCTGGGGGAAAAGACACAACATCTATAGAAGTGGAAAACAAAAACTGCCTTTCTTATTTTGCCAGCCAAAAGAGTTGCTTACAATATTAAAAGCCAGCTGCAGCTGCATTTACTCTATCCTCAAGATGCTTATCAATTCAAATAACATACATCTCTATTTATTTGGTTTGTCAATATTTTAGCACACATAATACAGCATTGTTTGGGGTTTGAACATGTCTTTGTTGTTGTTTGAAAATTAGTTCATACTTACACTAAAGCCCCTTTGAAAAGTATTTGAGAGAGATTATCTATCTCTCAACTAGAATGTTTCCTAGCACCTAGCTTAGTAAGTCAGGCGATTACATATTCTTAACGAAAAGCAGAATTGATCCATAAAAACACTTACTATTGATTTCCGTTGTTATTTACAACGTTCCAAATTGCAAAACTATTAACTCGCAAAATAAGATATAATGTTGTAATATATCTTATTTTAAATACCAAAGCATTTATTTCAGCAACAGCATAAATAATAAACGTTGCTAAAAGTGACTGAGAACTAGTACAAAGCCAAGCTGATTTCAGAGGCCATGGAGCAAAGATTATCATTGCTGAAGTCAGATGAATCTTGACTAAGAACAGAGAATAACAGAAAGACATTTACTTATATTTTATTGGCTTTGCAAAGATATTAATCTGTGTATATTTTAAGAAATCATGCATAACCAAGAACATTAGGAATTCCAGAATGCTTAATTTGGTTCAGGAGGAACCTGTACATAGACCAAGAAGCAATTGTTCCAATAAAGCAAAAGGATGCTGTTATGTTCTTGCTATGAACTCTTGGGCCAGAACTGACGCATACTTGACCTTCCAGCAGGTTTTCAGAGGTAATACATGGCACAGGAGAAAATTGCCCATCATTCTTTGCTGGTGTTGTTGTTAAGTGCCATAGTGTCGTAGATGACCATTGGCAACCCTAAGAATGAACGTCTTGAACTTTCATCTTTCCTCCAAGTTCATAGAGTTTCCGGAGGCAAGCTTTTTTGGAAGTGGATGCCCCACTGTGTGCCTTCTGGCTGGCAGAGCAACCTTTTACCATTAAACTACCAGAGCTCCATGGTTTATAAGCTCCTTGGTGAGATGTATCTTAAAATCAGAAAAGACGTGTGCCAGGGCTGTATACTTGTAACTAGCCTGTTTGGTCTATATACTGAACAAAAAACGAGATAATCGGGACTATTTGAAAAAGAATTTGGGGGAATATTCATCAACAAATTCTAATACGCAGGTGGCACACCTTCCTTATTGTAAATGAAGACCTGAGACACTTACTGGGGATTACACCTTCACATAAAGAAAACAAAAATTACTCTACTGGAGTAATAAACAGCATTATGATAAATTGAGACAATACAGAGTCGCCTAGGCTTTCATTTGACTTGGATTTACTATCAATGCCCATGGGAGCTGCAGTCAAGATTTCAAATGCCATATTGCATTGGGTAAATCAGGAGTCAAAGTCCTCCTGAAATGGCTCCAAGTGTGAATACCACTCCCTCCCCCTTTTTTATTGAGATTTTAATTTAAGTTTATAAAGAACTTCGGTTTCCAATTGTTCTTTGTTGCACATTTTCTTCCCTGCCCCGCTTTGCCCCAGATCACTTTTTTCTTTGGGAATAAAGTTCTTTCATTGTTAAACAGTTCCCCACTCCCAACCTAGACCACTTCATTATGCAACTGTTATTCTGAACTTTTGTCATGCCGATAATACCTAATTATATATTCTTTTTATACAGCTCTCTCCCTTGTCTGTTTCAATGCTGTGTAGATTATTTATCCCTTCTTTTCTTTGTTTCCCCCCAGACCCCATGTCAATCCCATTTTAAAATAACAATGGCATTATGCTGTATTTGTCCTTTTGTGACTGAGATATTTCATTCAGCATAATGTCCTCCAGAGTCACCCATTTAGTATAATAATTCATGAGTTCCTTGTTTTTTAATGCAACATAGTATTCCATTGTGTGAATATACCACAGCTTCTCTATCCATTCATTTGTTGATGGGCACTTGGGTTGTTTACCACTCTTTGCTATTGTGTACAAAGCCACAATAAATACGGATGCACAATGAATGCCATTTCAAAGACTAAAGTTTACTTGATCTAAATCATGACAATAGACTCATATATATGTACAACTTTCACTATCTAACTTTCAGATGCATAAGATCAGGCTAATCTTTATTTTTACACTGACATCTTAGCTCATTAGTACATTGGAGAAATTCTTGACAGAAGATTTTTCTAATGAAACACATTGTTTGATTTCTTGCCTGCTGCTAAGGTTACTGATTTTTGGATTCAAGAAGTTAAATCACTGGCAACCTCATTTTTTTTCCCCTCCATCTATCACAATATTCTCTCTCTCTAAGGAGAAAATAAGCTTAAAGTAAGTGAGACGAAGTTTCACCAACCTTGCCTCTAAAGGGCACTGTGGTTGTAGGACTTGGAGAAAGACATCAAGCTGGGAAAGGTAGCTCAACAAGGTAGATTGGCACAGAGACTACTGTAATGGTATATGACAGACATGAGGACAGAGCAGGGTATAGCAATGTTCAGATCTGTGTTCACAGGTTCACTAAAATCATAGTTGATTGGATGGCACCTAAGAACATCATCACAATGTTGTCTATTGATTCAATGGAAAGGATTTTTTTCTTTTTTATGTTTAACTGTAATCCATATTGATGGCTATAGTCTTTGATCTAATGTTTACTTTTTTAAAAGCAAAGTTGTATCATCTCTACAACACAGGTTGCTGAGAAGTCTTCCTCCAATCGTGATGCTACATTCTTCTTCAATTTCTTGAATCATTTTCTCAGCATCAAGATTGAATTGTTTTTATGTGGAGTTGGAATCAACATAGTTGCCCCTCCAGCAGGTTTTCAGAGGCTTTAAATCACACAGGAGGAGGGTGCCTACCTTTCTCTTACAGGGAAGCTTTGAATTGGAATATAAAACCACAATATTGATGTTATAGCATTTGATGTTTCTTTGTTCTGTTAGAACAACTGTTTTTTTGGCCCATGTTCAGGTTTCAGTGAGCACAATTAATTGTTGTAGGTGAACAAACTCAATAAAAAACATAATTGTGACTGGTAATAAAAACCCCCATACCAAATATATAAAGCAAGAGATAGGTACTCATATTTTTTGTTAGCTATCAAGACTGAGTTTGCTAACAATAGGATGGTGTCTATTTATAATTAGTTTAGCTAGAATAATCACCAAGGTATCAGACCACCAAGTACTTCAGTAGAATTGGAACCTAAATCCTAAGAAAGCAAGTTTGTTGAAAATTATGTGCTGTGATAGTAGGATCACAAATAGATAGTCCAACTGTTTACAAGCATAACACATTTAAAAGACAAAGGCAAAATAGAAACTATTTCATGGTGGACCTCGGGTGGTAAGAGAAAATTCCGAACTATGACCTGTTAGTGATTGGTAAAGGAAACCTGTTTTAATGGTATCTACAGACAAATCTGGAGTATACACCAGTGTGCTGCATAACAGCAAAGAATGTGCCTCTGCCTTATGATGGGAAGTCCCAGGAGGCTCTTTCACTTTGATGACAATGCGTGCACGATGCAGAGTGGCACTGCAGGTCACGCACAGTATTTTTCAGTTTGTTCACTTTAGTTCACTGAAAAGGCGTTCTTAAAATATAGGCAAGGAAAAAAATGTGGAAAAATACCTTTCTGTTTTTTAATATCTATGGTTCTGATTGTGAATAAACTTGATAACAAGCTTAGAACTAATTATATATCAACATTTGTACCAAGAAACTTAATTCCTTAAAGATGTATCTTTCTCTGCTTGCAACCTGCACATATAAATATCAGAAA
>NW_006399841.1:12947928-12959140 GCF_000299155.1 Elephantulus edwardii | reverse complement strand
CAGTGAGGTCCTGTACAAGTATTAGTTCTTTTTGATATGTTTGAGAAATAAGTAGAAATTATTACTGACTACTTGTTAATTTACCATGTGCTGTTTTTAACACTTCTCACCATTAATTATTAAAATATCTCTAAAAATGTATTAAGTAAACAAAACTCTAAAAAGTGAGGTAACTGTTCAAAGATCACCTAATAAATTATAGAATAAAAATTCAAGTTCTCGTTTGTCTGAAACACATATTTTTCTTCATTTTAACCGTAGTTGTGATTTATTTTAACTTGTTAAATTCCTATAATAATCTTAGATCATAGGCCTGGTAACCAAGTGGGGGTTTTGAAATCTCTTTTGCTGTCCAAATCCATGACTGCTTCTCTGGAAAAAGACGGGCAGTCTTCTGTGTGAGTCTCTTCTGAGCCAAGGGAGGTTTCCATTGTAAGAAACAAAACATTTATTTTAACGTCTTTATAAAATAAGATTAAGATATGGGGATGTAGCTGGGAATATATAAAGCTTGCTTCACTAAAGGGTATAGTGAGAGTCATTCCTATAACAGAAGAAACATGACGATGATGATGAGTTAATATTACATTTCCTAACCGATCAATACCAGTCATGAGTAAAGAACGTATAAAGAGTGTAGACCGCATCGAGTTAGTTGTTTTTACTTCCATTAACTCCACATGGTGGGACTGTGCTTATCAACAATATCTACAGCACAGAACCAGTTCCCATAAGGTCAAGCATGGTCTCTGTGCTCTTCACTAGCTCTATCAATTCAAAGACTAAGCATAGTGCTCTATACTGTGTCCGGAATCCTTTGCAGTGGCCTCGCAGATTTCACACAACCATACTCATGGTTCTGTGGTTTCCTCTGAAAGTTAAGAAATTACAATTCAGGCTGGCAACAAGATTCCATTCTTTAGTCTGGACTGTTCTCAAGAATGCTCATAGACACTTTAACTTTCAGCCTCATGACATTAGGACTATGTTACAAAGTTCTCATAGTTCTGCCAACCGTGGTGTCTCCACTCAGCCATCTGGCAAATTTGGACAAAGGACTCAAGCTCTGGCGCTGTGGGGCAGAAGTGCCATGTCAGATACGTCGCATGTTGGGCTCTGGTTCTCCACTGAGGCTGTTACTGTTTTTGCGTAGGTCCAATCTGAGGAACAGGAATCTTTGACCTTGAAGGATGTGGACTGCATTCTCTGCTTCTTCTTCCTTGCTGATGGTGAGGGTCTGCCTTCCTGCTCTTAAACCTTCATGATGTGAATCTGCTGGGATGGTAAAACTGGCCAACAATATTACATGTGTTTTATACACACCCTATTTTATGTTCTCATCCAGTCAAGTCGTGAAAATCAAAGCTGATGGGTAGGAAAGCCAGTGTGAACGATAAGGCCTTGACACCAGAGACAATAATTGAGTCATTTCCCAACTTTAGTTTGGGGAAAAGAATTATTTTGTTGACTTTTGTTCTCATTTGTGTGCAGATAATGTACATATGAGTCGTGGATATTTCAGTAAGGGCCGTAGGACTTCAACACTTTTGATGAATGAATCTTTTTTTGTTTGTTTGTTTTCTGAATGAATCTTTTGAAGACAGGAAGCAAATACCTCAGACTCGAGCCCTAGATAGATATAGAGGGCTTGACATTTTCTTTTTATAGGAAGCAATTTTTTTTTATTTTTTTTAATAAATTATTATTATTATTGTGTAAGTGTACCGTCAATTCAGATCTGACTGGTACAGGAGGAGATTGCCCCTCCTTCCCTGGCAGAGCATCTGGTGGATTCGAACCGTGCACCTCTGGGATTGTAGTTACAGCTCCTTGCCACTAGGCCACCAGAGCTCCCCTGAAAGCAAATTTTTAAGTGCAACAATGAATGAATAGAAATCCAAAGTCTCTGTAAATTTTCATTTAAATTAATGATAAATTTTTTTAAAAAGCAAAAAAGAAAGTAATTTTTTTCCCTAAGACTTACTCATAGGTGAGTTAACTTTTCATATTTTCTTACAGTTAGTGGCTTGTACATGTAGAAAACTGTCCTTTTCTGTAGGAAGGTAAGTGAGCATAAATTATTTGAAAAGTTTATGTAATTTCATCTTGCTGTACCATAGAGTTGGAACTGCCCTATAGTTGATCCTCCAGCTGGATTTCAGAGACAGTTAATCACACAAGGGGAGAATGCCCATCCTTCTTCTACAGAGCAGCTGGTGACCTCACACTGTGTGCCTTCAGGATTGCAGCACAGCTTCTTGCCACATTTTATCTTGTTGTTAGTATTCTGTTCCGTCAAGTCACCTGCAACTTGTAGTGACTTTATGTACAACAGCTCTGAATCCTGTTTTACCTTGAGCCAATTTCATTGTCTCATTGGATCAGGTACACCTTAGTCTTTAGACTGACACTGTTGCCCTTCAGTACCTGGAGAGGTTCCTGACAGCAGATTTTCCCAATGCAATTCATCTTTTGATTTCCTGGTTGCTGGTACCAAGAGTACTGATTGTGGAGCCAACGAAGCTGAAGTTGTCAACAATCTCAAACTCTTCACCATCTATTGTGATGCTGCCAATCGGCCCAGTGGGGAGAATCTTTGTTTTCTTAATGTTGAGCTTCAATCCATATTGAAGGCTGCAGTCCTCAACATTTTGCAGCAAATACCTCAGGTTCTCCTCATTTTCGCCTAGGAAGGTTGTGTCATCTGCATTACACAGACTGTTGATGAGTGGTCCTACAGTCTTGATGTCATGTTTCTCTTCCTAGAGGTCAGCCTCTCAGATATTTCATCTTAGAACTGGTTAGTTCAGAAAATACTGTTTAATTTTTTTAAACCTTTACACATAAAATAAAATGGGTTTTTTGACACCTCTAGTCATGTGGTGGTGGGGTGGGGGGAGCCAACAACAACAACTGTAATTTGCAACAATCAAAGTTCTGTGTGAATTTAAAAGATTTTTTTTGAAGGTAAAATTAACATTGACCGGTAGATTATTTAGCTGCTTTTCAGCATCATAATTTTAATATTTTTGTCCCAAAGTCATAGATGAGACGCTAGCAAATTCAATCTCAAAGTCATGCAATTTGAGTCCACCAAGCGCTCCATGGAAGAAGGTTGGGCAATCGCCGCCCATGTGATTTAACTGTCTCTGAAAATCCAATGGAGGTTCAGTGATGGGTTAGTTCTGACTTGATACAACACAACACCAATAAATGTTACGAAAGGAGACCTAGGGATATAGTGCATACAGCCTGAGCTGCTAGCTGTAAGGTCAAATCCGTCAGTCCTCTGAGGAAGAAAGATGGACCGTCTGATCCTGTACAATTTTACAGCATCATTCTGACTCTATGAGTGAACACCAATCCCTCATCAGTGGGTAAACGTAATGAAGAGTTTGGGTTTTGTTTCATTTTGTTTATGAACTAGCAAGGAAATTGCAGAGCATGTCTAGAAATAGTCAGGGGAAAGTATATTTTCTGTAAAGAGAAACTCACACAGCTCATCACTGTTAGGGTGAATGCCTGTCTGTGTGATTCCCACCGAACCGGGATTCCCAGGACTAATAGCTCAGTGGTATGCTGTCCATGGGGACAAAATGCATATGTGTGTTTCACCCTTTCAAACTTCTTGTGCCTGAGGTCAATAATAAATACTATAATTAGAGTAGTTTGTGAAATAAGGACCTGGAGGGGTGAAAATAGAGGAATTGTCTAAGTGAGGAAATGCTCATTAAGGTTGTACTTCAAGACTCTTCAGCTTGACAGCTCAGTGTGTAGAATCTTTACCACCGAACACCTCTGCACTAGCTCAAACACTCCATACATACTAAATGAAGAGGATTCCTGGTAACGCTGAACATCTGTGACTTTGGTAAAGAATAATTTTACAGGTCACCTTGTGTAAATTTTAAAGTGTCACAAAGTCCAAGAAGTCGCCCATGAGTATGAATAATTTTTTCTGTGTTGTCATGTTAGCATCTTGCTCTTATCTCATTACCAAGACCACATAGAAAAAAAAATTCCCTCGTCAACTAAACACAGTTTATTCTACCATCTGCTTTCTCTGCCCTATATGCTTCCTATCTTAGAACACTCTTTTTTAAAATGGTTATAATAAACCCATTGTGTTCTCAGGAAAAACATCAAGTATCTTCCATGAAGGCTTTGTGTACACTTGGTGACTTTGAGGTAAGCTCTGTTTTCTTAGGACACAGAAAGTATTATCCAAACCATAAAATATTATTAGGCTTTATTATCATTTAAAAAATAATCTGAAGGATATGAATAAGCAGTAGACTTTAAAAGGGGGTCAGAAAACAACTTATAAGAAGTCTTCAAACAAAGTATTGGAAGGGTTTTTTCCTTATCTCCTGTGAGCTAAGGTGGAGAATTTGTTCCCTTGCCTTCTCCAGTTTCTACAAAAGGCCCGAACACCTTGGGCCATGGCGTTCTACTTTCTCACCGTCAAAATCACACATTTCAAACTAATTTCTCTCACAAGTGCGCTCTGTTTCTCTCACTGCCTGAGTCTTTCTCTGTTCCCATCATCCCATAAAAAAATTACTTTCTATAAGCTAGAAACACCTCTCTCTCTTTCCTAAGGATGCTTAAATACATCTAAATCACCTCATAATCCAGGCTAATTTTATTTTGTCAAGTTCCTTAACTTCATTATAGATACAAGGTCATTTTCACAACTTAAGGTAAGGATATGCACCCATTCTGGTTGAATTCTCAAAAATCTCTCCTGGCTACATAATGAAACAATCTGGTTTAAACATAAATTTTTATACGAGTTTATTTACAAAATAATCTATATTTTTTTTAAATGGTAAACAATTCTGTAAGAACCAAAGTAATGGCATTTGCAGCAACAGGTAAGAATCTTTAAATATGTCGAATGAGAGAAGCTAGACACAGAGAAGACTGCATGTTGCATTATCCCAACTCAAAAATTATTCCATCTTTTATAGGAATCTTTGATAAGAACCAGAGACTGGCTGCCTCCTGGGGCTGGACATTGAATTGAAAGGCACATAAAGAATTCTCTAAAGCATTAAAAATGTTCTCTAGCTACATGAGTATATGCAAAAGTCATTAAAATGAGTATGTAATTTTGGACATCTTATTAAATTTAAAGTTTACAGCCATTACAAGTTTTAAAGCATACACCCAAGTTAAAAACCACTGTCTTGACAAACTTTCAAAACTCTGTTACATATTTGTCTATGGTTGTGATCTTGCTCAAGTTAAAATAAATATTAGTAACTTGATCTGTGAAAAAAGCAAAATAATGTCAAGAAAATGGTTAACTTTAAAAGCACAATATGTAGAATGGTTCATTTTCCCTCTTTCTTCTCTATTTTCTCTTTGGTGAATTATGATGAATGAAAGCAAGGATCTTAGTAAACTAATAGTAAACTGGGAAATATATTTTCTTCATTTTAATATACAACAGATAGCCCTGTGGCAAAGTATTTTTATTACAGTCAATTCTAACAGCATTATAGTCTCACATAAAATTTCTTGCATCTTGGACTGATGACTTTCTTTTGAAATAAATGAAATAAAGATACCGTGTAGACCTAGAATCAATTAATCCTCATTTCCATCTACTACCTGTGTCTATCTATCAGTCAGAAATCTCTGGGTGGTGCAAACAATGATGTCAACAGGCTGCTAAACACAGAGATGGAGATTAAAGCCACATACAGACACTTGGTGTTTATCAAATAGTACCTTATCCTAGTAGGGTCACTACATAAGACGCAAAAGATTGTAAAATATCCAACCTGCTCTTAAGTATCTTAGATTTGTTTCAAGTGTACAAAGAAAAGATTTAATGCATGTTCTGGCTTAGATCAGGAGAACCTTAATCTTTAAACTAGCATTCTTGAGCATTCTCGAGGCCCTTGACAGAAGACTTGCCCAATGTAACATGTTGGGTTTATTTTAAATTTCTTTACTATTCCTATCATGTGCATTGGTTGTGAATCCAAATAAAGTTAAAACCTTGGCAACTTCAGTCTTTTTCTCACCTATTATCATGTTGTCTCTGGGTCCAATGGTGAGCTTTGTTTTCTTGATGCTGAGATACAATTCCTATTGAAGGCTGAATTCTTTGATCTTCTTCAGTAAGTGTTTCATGTCCACTTGCTGCAAGTAATGTTTTTCCATATGTCCAATGGAGATTGCTGTTGCTGTTACACACCATCAAGTTGCCTGTGACTCAAAACAACCTTATATACAATAGCTCTGAACCCTGCCCTATCCTGGACCAGTCTCACTGTCTCTGACACACTTACCCCCATGACCCCAGTTACGGTGTGAATCCATTTCATCCCAGATTTTTTCTCCTGCACTGTCTCCCACCTTTCCAAGCACGATGTCTTTCTCCATGAACTGGTGCTTCCTGACAACATGCTCAAAGTATATGAAACAGAGCTTCAAAATTCTTGCCTCCAAATAGCGGATTGGTTTTACCCTCTCCAGGACAGACTTCTTTGTTTTCTTGGAAGTCCGTGACTTGTTCAATAGTCTTCACGAGCACCATAACTCAAAGGCATTGATTCTTCTATCATCCTTAGATATTGTCCATTTCTTAAGCTGATGAGGTGAAGAACAAATTCTACTCTCGACTTGTAATAGTTAAGGATGTTGTGAGTAGAATATTGAAGCATCCAGGAAGCATCAAAAGAAGATGGAAGGAGTACACAGAGTCACTATGCTAAAAAGAAATGGCTAACACAGACAAATTTCATGAAACAACACGTGACAAGGAAGCAGTGGGGATGAAGGAGGAAGTTTAAGCTGCTCTGAAGGAATTGGGACAAAACAAGGCCCAAGGAATTGATGGCAAACCAATTGACATATATCAACAAATAGATACAGTGTGGACATGTTTCCCAGGTTATACTAAGAAATCTGGAGGACAATCACCTGGCCAACTGATGGGAAGAGGTCTATATTTATTCTCATTCCCCCAAAAAAAGATTATCTAAAAGAGGGTGGAAATTATCAAACAATATTACTAATAATATATTACTTATATTTTAATATAATGTAGATAGAGACTCGTGTTAAGTTATAGGTCTCTTTGCTTACTGTTGTTTTAGGGTCCAAGAGGATCATAGGAGAAATGAAAGATCCTCTTGTCATCTATATATATCTGGTTCACTGTGGATACTGAGGGATTGTTCACTATGTATTTCCTTTTGCCATTTGTATTATTTTTGCCTGAAGAAAAGTATATGAGATGTGTTATTCTCTTTCCATCTAGATTTTCCTCCTATAGTATTCTCAATACTGGCCTGTGTGCCATTCTTTGCCTTTGTATTTTACTGAAAAGTTTCACATCCTCTGAACTGGGAGAACCATAACATTGGAAAGAGTGTTCAATGTATATTTTGAAAGGAATCAAATATGTTTAAATACGTAAGCTTAAACTATGTGTCTATGAAGAACCAATTCAAATAGAATAAATAGTTCAAGATTAATACATCCTTATAATAACATAGATGTCCTCATAATAAGAAAATTCAGAGGTAAAATTAAAGCACCCATTTTTAAAGTCTATTTTTGTAGTACGTCCATGGTCCTTTAATCTCTTTTCCTTTCTATTTTATCACTGGTTTTCAAAAACGTAATTCTCTTAGCTGTACTTCAGAGAGTAAAAGTACATCCAGAATGAGAAAAGTTCTTAAATTCTGTTTTTTATTAGAGCAAAGATCTTTGAATGGAACCAGAGAGAAACAAACCTTGTAAGATTGATGGGAGCAGAGAAAGAGAAGTTGGGGGAACAGAGAGGTGCTAATGGTGAGCTTTTGTTTTTTCTTAAGCTTGCAAAGCATTCTACAAGGCTAAATGAGAACTCCTGGTGGTATAATGGCTAAGAGTTCAGAAAAATCTTGGCAGCTGGGCTCTACCAGCTGCTATGGTTCCTTAAAGATTCAAGTCTTAGAAAGCATGTGGTTTTTGTTGTGTGTGCATTAAGTCTAACCAACCCATAGCTGACTCTGTAGTAGGTTTTCAGAGGCAATATATCACATGTGAGGAGATTGCCCCATCCTTTCCCTGAAAAACATGTGGCGATTTCTAACTACTTGCTTTGGGGATTGCAGGACAGCTTGTTACTAGGAGGCCACCAGAGCTCGCCAGAAATCTTTCAGGCAGGAGCTCTATTGACCTAACGGCAAGAAGCTGCATTGCAATCTTAAAAGCACTTGGTTCAAGGCCACCAGCTGCTCCGAGGGAGAAGGATGGACAATCTTCTCCCATGTGATTATTGCCTGTAAAAACCAGCTGGAGCGTCAGCTATGGGTCGGGTCCGACTCTACGGTATACAACGACAAGATTCAGTCCTTTCGAGTTACAGTGCATTGGAGCAGACTTAATGCCAATGCAAAACTCAAATACTTCATCTTGTTGTTTGGGTAAGAGCCTTCTTTTATTCATACTGTTGGTTCTTAGCAGTTATCAATATAGGTTTCTATCAAGAAGTGGGTAAGCAATACTACCTTGGAGTTATCAGCTTTCTTAATTTTAAAAGATGCTGCTTGGTTTCTTTTAGAACTTTAATAACACACAGTTTCAAGGTCCTTTTGTTGTGGTGGTTTAATTCACCATAATGCTATGATGTGAGTTAAAGTCATCAAAAAAGATAGTTGATTGGCAATTATCTTGGTGTTTTCCCAAATTCTCACAAGTCAGTGTTGAATAAGAATCACCATGCATGTGTTTGCCGCATCTCAGATAGAAGAGGCCTAATTAAACTGGCTGTACTACAGAGAGAACGCCTTGAAATCTCTGCCCGTTTCACTGGGAATTTTCCTATTGACCTCGTATGTTTCATGTTGGTCCACTAACCAAAAAGTTGGTGGTTCAATCGTTGTAAGACAGATGTGCTATTTTATTGCATAAATGTGTACATTGTCAGAAGCTGCTAGAGTTGCCATGACTCATGATTGACTCAGCTATGGGAAGTCTAGTCTTTTAAAATTTGTTCAAGATAGAACAGTGATTTTGTTGTTGTTGTTGTTGTTATTGATATTACTAGTTACTTTCCAGTAAATTCCAACTCATTGATACTTCTTCTATGACAGAATGAAATGTTACTCAGTCCTGTATCATCTTTATACTCAGTGGGAGATGAGTCCCGCTGTTGATGCCATTATGTAATTCTTTCCAACCCAGGACATTCATCATTCAGTAATATATCAAATGGTACTATATTGTGACCCATAGGGCTTTCATTAGGAAAGAGTTTTCACAGGATAATTTTCAGAAACTGCCACCAGAACTTTTTTCCCGAGTCTTTGATTGTCTGAGACCTCCACTAAATTTGTTCTATCATAGGTGAAACTGCTGGCATTTTAAATACTAATGGTGTAACTGCCAGCAGCATCACAACACACAAGTCACAGAACACTCACAATGATGGGTTGTGAAAATCAAGAATATAGAGGATTAATTATTTGGTGAATTATCCTTTCTTCTTATTCATTGTATGTTATTTCTTTCCTAAATTAGCAAGTTAAGTGGGCTTTGGAAAATCCTCCTCACCCATGCATCTGTGGTGTTCTACTTCAGATGTTCTATTCTATCGGTGGCTGCACAAAAGTTTAACAAAAGGATCGCCGTGCTTCCCTGCCCTAAGGCCACATCCCACCAAAGAGTTGAGCAGAGCCATTTCAGATCTCTACTTCAATTATGTGTTTATTAAACAGAATGTCCACATAAATAGACTTGATGTCCTTCTTAAGCACATAAATCACAATAATTAATAGGTTAGCAGCTAGAACAAACATTGTGGCTTTGTGGTTTGTAGTGTCAGATTCAAATTTGAAATATACCTCTGCTCTTAAGTAATGCTGGGTAAGCCATTAACCTCTCTGACCCTCAGTGTCTCCTCTATAAAATTAAGATAATAATATTTAAATTGTATAATGACATTTTAATTAAATTATCTACAAGTGACTCTATGAATGGTAGGCTGCTGAAAGTTCTCATTGGAACATTCAGTGCGGGCTGGAGTTCCTGACATGCCCATTTATTAACTTGCCCATTCAGCGTCATAGACTGCACAGTGAGGCCAATTTCTTCATATAAACTCCAAGAAGTTCGGGAATATGCAGATTTTTCACTCCAGGTTTTGCATATCTTCAGTCTTTAGCTTTATTTTCAATCCTTCTAGATTTCATTTATTTCAGGCCTCACAGCTGTTAGCTTAGGTGGGACTGTAAAAACTTTTTTAAAACATCATAAAATTAAATTTGGAAATGGCTACAAATAGCACTTTGGCAGAGTTTCATTCTTTTTCTCTTATAAAGCGCCTGCATGCATATGGATGGAGAGAGTTTCTTTTTCTTATTCATTTTCTGGTGTTAAATATCTTCAAGTAAATAAAAAAAAGTATATAGGATTTTCATCAACCACTTCTAACTATCTGAGAAAATGCAGGAGATGGTTTTCACGCTTAAGTCATTACCAAGATTTTTACACAAATATGTGAACCCACACAGTGATATTGCTAATAAGTCAAAAGTGGAAATGAATTTTGATCGTGTGCACAGTGGTCTTCAGTCAAAAGTCAATTATTTAAAGCCAAATACACCAGTAGAAATGTTATTTTCTATGAGGCTGTTAATTTTTTTTCTCCTGAATGATAAGAAATGTAAATAACTTTTGAGCTGTACTCAATTTATCATTACCCAACAGCCATGTCCTTTCTGTAATGGGCTTTTTAAAACGTATGCTTTAGTAAGCAAGATGGTCTAGCCTACAATAAAGGAAAGCTTAACACAGTAAAATCTTAGGAAACTGTATTTATGTCAAAACAACTTAATTTTACATTATTTTTAAACTGTGCTTTCTAGTTTTATGAAATTGCACAAACATAAAGTAAAACTTTCTATAGCTTATTTTTAATTTAAATTTATTACTAATTTCAGTAAAAATTTACAGAGATTTTGGATTTCCATTCATTAATTGTTGCACTTTTCTCCCCTTCCCCCCCTCCCCGAATACTACTGTCTTGGAAAAGTTGTTATTGTTGTTGTTATGTGCCCTCGAGTCGCCTGCGACTCATAGCGACCCTATGTACAACAGCCCTAAACTCCGCTCTGTCCTGTGCCAATCACACTGTCTCTGACACTCCCATCCCAATTATCCCAGTCACTGAATCAATCCACCTCATAGAGGGCCTTCCTCTCCT
>NW_006399841.1:12932454-12946758 GCF_000299155.1 Elephantulus edwardii | reverse complement strand
TATTTGCAACTTTTTGAGAAAGCACCATATAGCTTTCCACAGTGATTGCACCATTTTACACTCCCACCAACAGTGAATAAGGGTTCCAGTTTCTCCACAACCTCACCAGCGTTTGTTGCTTGCTGTTATGTTAAATTTTGTAATTCTGACTGGGGTGAGATAGTAGTATCTCATAGTTGTTTTAATTTGCATCTCTCTTAGAGGTAGGGATTTTGAACATTTCTTCACGTGCTTGTTAGCCATCTGAATGCCTTCTTCAGTGAAGTGTCAGTTCATATCCTGTGCCCATTTTTCTACTGGACTATTTACCTTTATCTTTTTGTGGTGCTCAAGTGTTTTATTAATTCTGGATATAAGTCCCTTATCTGATATGTCATTACCAAATACTTTTTCCCAGTCGGTGGTTTTCCTTTTACCCTGTTGGAGAAATTTCTGGATTGTGCAGAGATTTGATTCTTAGAAGATCCCATTCATTCACTTTATCTTCTTCTGGTTGTAGGTAGATTTTTTTTTAAAGTTAGCTGATGTTACAAATGGTTAGGGGAGCTCTGGTAGACTAGTGGCAAGAAGCTGTACAGAAATCTCTAAGGTACGTGGTTAAAATCCACCAGATGCTCTGCTGGAGAAGGAGAGGTAACCTCCTCCTGTACCAGTCAGATCTGATTTCACGGTACACACACAAAATAATAAAAGAAAAAAGAAAAAGAAAGTGGTGATAAGTTGACATAAAGTAAATAGGCCGTAATAAAGTACCAAATGCTAGCTGACACTGGACTTCATATTGTTAGTTTCTTTGCTGGGTTGCAGAACCATAATAGAGTAAAATGAATGTTGTTGTTGTTGTTGTTGTTGTTGTTGTTGTTGCTGCTGCTGCTGTTAGGTGTCATAGTTTGACTATGACTCATAGTGAACCTTCAAATAATAGATCTGAACATTATTTCAGACCAATTTGTTCAATCTAGTCTCTCTCCCAGATCTTCTGGTTGAAACAGCATACATTCAGGTTTTAGGAAATTAAGCCATTTTGTAGGAATGACACATGTAGGAATGGTTTATTAAGCCAACAGCTGTCTTTTAGACAGTCTGGGAAAATTAAATAATAATTTTGCAATATTCAGTGAATCATAACCCTAAGTACAAAATATATTCACTTAACAATGACTCTTGGATATTACTGCATTACATCTGGATTCTTGAAGCTCATCTTGGCTTTCGGTGTAATCTTCCTATGTTAGAGTTGTTGCTGTTGTGTACCGTTGAGTCAGAAGGACTCAGAGCTGACCCTTAGTGGATTTACAGAGACAGGAAATCATATAGGGCTTGGTTGCCCATCTTTTGCCCACGGAGTAGCTGGTGAATTTGAACTGTGTATCTTTGTGTTGAAAGTGCAGTTCCTTACCACTAAGTCACCAGAGCTCCCTGAAGCAGAAAGCAGGCAGATTAATTTGGTTAAAGCTGGTAAACAGTTGTCTGAATTCCAGTAGAAATTTTGCCTTCTGGCCCATTTTTCTCTTAGCAGTTATGGTGACACAGCAAATACCAGCTAATTGCCATCATTAACATGAAATTCACTTATTATGGCACCATCTTGGTTACAATCTTTCATATGTGGAAGAAAATTTCAGTTCATCTGAACTTCCGTATTTAAATAATAGCTAGATTTTCTTCAAGATCTTTCAAGTTTTCATCTTTCTGACTTCTTGTATCACTTTTCTACTTTTCTGAATTTTCTCTAATGGTGATCTCTCAGAACTTTAAACAGAGCAACTAACTCTTGCCGGGATTGCATCTGGATTCTTGAAGCTCAGCTTGCTTCTTGAAGCTCAACTTGAAGCAACTAACTCTTCGGAAATAGTCATATTCTACTCTTTGAAAGTATCTTCTCATTCTAGCTTTGACAAATGTTTCCCTTCAGAGAAATCTCCCCTGGCTATGTTAGCGCCCATAAGGGCTCAGGTTGTGTCTCAGCTTGGCTGCCTGTGGCTGTCCGCCCGCTTGGGAGATGTGACATGGTAATTCCCTTGATGATATTTTATTTTTTTTTAATTTTTCTTGTGTGTACCACCAAATCAGATCTGACTGGTACGGAGGAGATTGCCCCCCTTCTCCAGCAGAGCATCTGGTGGATTCGAACTACGTACTTCTGGGATTGCAGTGCAGCTTCTTGCCACTTGGCCACCGGAGCTCCCTTTCCTTCGATGACATTTAAAGTAGTGTAATCACTCCCTTCATGGGATTTGCTATTAGTCTTTAACCAGTTAAAGGAGAGTTTCACTGGAGGCATAGCCTGCATCAACTATAGATAAAATCTGGAAGAGTTGGCTTGGTTTTTTTTTTTCTTCAATTTTGATGCTGCATTTAGCTTATCTTTGGCTCTTTAGATTTTAGACAGTGCCTTGCATTGTCTGACAACCTTGGATTCAAAGTTCTATGTATCACAGATGTGGGCCTTGCCAGCTTCTATGAATACACAAATCATTTCCTTTAGACAAACCTTTTTATCCAAAAAAAAAAAAAAAAATATATATATATATATGTATATATGTGTATATATATGCATATATATGTGTGTGTGTATATATATATATATATATATATATATACTCTCACTCATATATTTTATTTCTCTAAAAATGGCAATCTAAGATTGTGTGTGGGTTTATCCACACACAGCTCACCTCTAACTACCATAATATGAACCTCAGCAGTACACAGATCTATCACTTTGTCAGGATTTCACATATTTGCTATTTTTTATCTCCTTCCATTGGACCTTTAATCCTATGCAGAGACAACATTTTCCTTACTCACTTTTATCTCAAGAGGAGCTATGTAGTGGCTGACATGTAAAATGAGCACATGTATGATGGGAATAATGCTGTCCATCATAAATATATTAAGAGTGACTTTTATTTTTTTTACATTTCTTGTTAGTTGCAAATTTATACTTTTAAATTAGATTAATGTACCTAGGTCCTATAGTAAGATAGAGTTATGATGTTTAGAAATCTCAGCACCTTTTAATGATGGTATCGTATTGGGCAAAACTATTCTGGATAGGTTAGAACTTAAATACTCTAGGCCTGTTAGCTGTGTAAGTTCAACACAGTTCCTCAACTCTGCCATTGCACTATGAAAATAGACATAAATTATCATGAATTTAGCTGTGTTCAGGTAAAGGTATATTCCTAAGAATCGGCACGAAGTAGAAAGTGACCATACTTTGTTGATAACTGCTGTTGTTGTTATGTGCCATCAAAGTTAGAGCCGAGACCAACCCACAGCTGACCCTCCAGCAGGTGTTCAGGGGCAGGAAATCACACAGGAAGTGACTTCCCATTTTTCTCCCATGGAGGAGCTGGTCGATTTGAATTCTATGTCTTTGGGATGACAGCATAGCTTCTTACCACTAGGCCACGAGGACTCCCTTTGCTGATCACTCGTCTACAGTATATCACTTGTATTGTTTAGAGGGCAGTCAGGAAGTAAACACATCATAATAAAGAAAATGAAACAAAGGACTGATCCATCTGTACTGAAAAAGTCTATATTCCCATGCGGCTAGAAACCCAGAAAAGCAATTACCACCTGGAGAGCTAGGGGATCAGACAAAAGAGAATGAAATCATTTAGCTAAGAGTTTGGCAAAGAGTTCATCAGTGGTGGATTTTATAGTTCTTGTAAAAGAGATTTCTACTATGTCTTAGCTCAGAAAAGCTGAGGTATTTAAAGGGGGCAACCATACAGCTGGGGATGGTATCAGGGGAGAAGGTGTCCATAATGAGATTGATTTGGGAAGACTCAGAAGCATGTGTTTCACCAAACCTGGGGCAAAATGTCACAAATAGCCCACAGAAGACCCCTCCAGATGTGAGTCACAGGTGCAGAGCAGTAAAAGCCTTTCCTACAGAAGACAGAAGAGAGTACTCCAAAATCCTAAAGGGGGAACCCTGTGACATTGATCCACCTAAGTCTTGCTTTGTCTTTAATAGTGATCTATTACAAAAGTTTGCGCTGTCACTACACCGTGTAAGAGGATAAGTGCAACACATCAACAAATTGGCCTAGAATGAGCAACAGGGCCTCAAGTGTATAGGCAAGGAATGGAAGACAAATGGAAAAGCACAGAGGATGTATAAAAACAATGCCAAGTACAACAACAGTAACAAAAGTTGATATAAAGAGCAGTACGAATCAAGTTGCATTAAGGAGTAATCAAGAAAAAAGAGCAGAAGCGAGTCGGTGGAAAATGAGTTTGTCAGACAGACTGAGGGCTTAGGAAAGCTCCTCTCATTCTCGATGAGGAACCCTCCTTAATCTGTGATTGTCATGCCACTGAGAGAGCTGTGCTTGCGGGATGAGTGGCCTACTTCTCTGTAATTTTAACAACTTGGTGCCATCAGTTGCTTTTATTTATTTAAACTATAAAAACCAAGGGGGGGGGCACTATTGCAAATTCCAAATAAACAAGTGAGCATATGTTAGAATAAAAAAAAATTTGGTTATTTTAAAAGAGTCAGAACACAGAGAGCTCTGGTGGCCTAGTGGCAAGAGCTACACTGCAGTCTCAGAGGTGCATGGTCCAAATCCACCAGATGCTCTGCTGGAGAAGAAGGGGCAATCTTCTCCTGTACCAGTCAGATCCGATTTGACGGTACACACGCCAAAAAGTAATAAAATAAAATAAAATGTAAAAAAAGAGCAAAAAGACAAGGTTACTATTTTCCCTTTAACAGCACAAAGCACAACTTGCAGACACACAGGATGGCCAAGGCAAGGCCGGGATTCAGGCAGGGTTTGGATGTGGACTTCCCTTTTGGTTCCCCACCCATCACCAAGATCTAGTCTACTGGACTCGAGAGCTCTGATTTGGTAAACAACCAGGAAGTCTCTTTGCCATAGCACATTCATCTGCCTTATTTGGAGACAACTCAGCCCTTCTGTGTTAGGGAATAACTTCTTTCCCATTATAAGGCTTGATGACGGAACTGTCAGTAGAAGCGACACACCTCTCTTAGCCAACGAGTGCAAAAGTGACTAAATTAGGTCAACTCAACCCCTCTCCATCACTTTCAGGTCTGTTTCAAACAGAAAAAGAATGAAGTGTTGAGTGGGCACATTCGATTGTCAATGTTAAGACTGACTCCAACTACTTGAATTTAACTGTATTTCTGCCCCATCCAAGCCCATTATCTCAGCTGTTTCTTTGATTCTGTATTATGCTGTAAATTTATAATAAGCTTAAGTGTTATAAATAGCAAAGGGGATTGGTAATATACTTAATCTACCTCTTCTCTGCTAATATGCAGCCAAATTTTAGTATTTTTTTTTTTAAGTTTTAGGTGCAATAAATGGTAAATGTGTTGAACTCTATTTTGAGGCCTGGAATACAGGTCACTGGAAGTACGCTGTATTTAACTCTTTACCTAGACCTTTGCAGAGTGGGTTTTTATAATAAATATAATATAACATAATATAATAAATAGAATAGAATAGAATAGAATATAGATAGAGAGATAGAGACATAAACAAAATTTAAGTTTCCGTGGAATTATCTGCGACTCATAACACATGTGTTAATAGTGATTGACCATTTTGGAAGTTCTCATGCAGCACTGGGTGGACTTGAACCCTCAACTTTTCAGCTAACAGCTGAGTCCCTGTTGTGCATTAAGGCCCCAGGAAAAGAACATACCTGCTGCAGTGGAGTTAGTTCTGACTTCCAGCCACCCTCTGTTGGGTCGGGTCACCATGATGGCAAATCTTGAGACAGAGACTATCTATCGTTCTCCCATGGAAAGGCTAGTAGCCTAGAAAACCTGATCTTTTGGTTAGCAGCACTACTCATTATGTTCTGTTCCACAATAATCAAAATGGACAATAGTAAAATGCAAGTAACTGTGAAAAAAGAGACACCTAAAGGAAAATAAAAATGTGTCTATTCTTTTGAGCAAGTTGTGTGGTGCTTTGCACTTTTGTTTCCTCAGTAATAAAAATGAAAATCTGGCCTTGAAGCTGAAAGTCCTCTGCACCTTTAAAATTCCACATCACTGATGTGGCCAGTAATTCTTTCTCACTGCACACTAGCTCTTTTTATATTTATTGCCTCATTAAACCTTTCTTAAACCCCAGTGAGAAAGATGTCGGTCTGTGAGGGGCAGGAACCCACCACTTCTATTAGCTTTTGTGCTTGTTGTTGTCAAATTGATTCTGACTCATAACAATCCTATTTCCGGGTTTGAACTGATTCTTTGACTCACTTCATAGGAAGTTTAGGATCAGAAAGTCGACAGCAGAGAACTAGATAATTTCAAAGTTAGAAATTGTGCAGTTCTCCTGGCTTTCCCACTACATTTCTCCCTTCAGATTCATAAGATTACAGACCCAACTCTTTGTATTATACATTTTTTGAAGCTAGTACCAACAGGAAAGCAGGATGGCCCTGTTGTGCAATACTTCCTTGTACTTTGTGGCAATACTTAGATTTAAGGAAACCAAGAAAATGGAAGATTTTCTAGGCTTCAAACTGGGTTTCTATTGGTAAGAAAGAAGGAGAAATAGATGCTCAGAAGGCAATCAAAGTTGCTAGTGGCAATGTTTTTTAAAAGTCCAATTTCTGTTTTACAGTTGAGGAATTGGAGGCCCTGAAGGAAGAGTAGCAGTGGTTCACAGATCACAAGTCGTGAAGACAAGTGTCTGAGGCCAAGGTGACTATTAGACGGTCTATCCTTGTACCAAGGTTGGGTCAATACAACCGAACCAGGGGAGCCAGTGAAGCTGGCATTTCAAGTGTTGACTGTATACAAATCAACCGGATAAAAAGAAGCAATTTCTTTCTAATCCACCAGATGCTCTGCAGGAGAAGGAGGGAAATCTCCTCCTGTACCAGTCAGATCCAATTTGACGGTACACACATCATCATCATAATAATGAAGAAGCAGTTTCATAAAAAAAAAATTACTTGTAGGATGGGTAGAGCAAAATATCCACATGCACAGATGCTCCCAGTTCCACACCCAGCATTGAGCAGTGGCTAGAAACAAGCACCAGGTGAGATTGTTGAACTCTGGATTGGTCGGAGGTGTCAGAGATTTGAGACAGTCCAGTTGGGAAGGAGAAGAGGACTGGGGATCCCACAGAAGCTGCCATAACCAACCCATCAAGAGTGGGAATACTTCATCATAGTTATTTTGAGAGGAGGCTGGGAACCATGTCAAATGTGAAGTGTAATGAAAGGAACTGATCTCTGAAGTTGTTCCTGTCTTTATTAAGGAAGCGCTGGTTGGCTATGGAGAGGGGACACTTACAGAGAGGTGGCAAAGGAGGACCATGGTGCTTAAGAGAGTGCTGCGGAACCTCACTCAGGCAGAGACACTGGTTAGGCATGAGGACCAGAGGCAAAGCAAGGGAGCAGGGTGAGGGGGGCCCTTTAGATAGACAAGGACACAAAGGGAAATCATGAATCTCTGCCCACAGTTAACTGTCATGGAAGAACCTGTGCACTGGCAGTCAGGAGAGAAAGGTGGGGAGAGACCCTACCTTCATTCCCAGTAGGGAAGCAGACTCCCACCAATGACATTTGTTTCATTTCCACTAGCCATCCATCCCATGTGGGCACGCTGCAATCCAGAATCCAGCCACCCAGAACTCCTGAGACTCAGGACAAGAGTGCTCCTCAGGGGACGACAGCTCACTGGTTTGATTTTAACTCAGAGAGACCTTGTAATGGAAGAAGGGGGCTGCCCCATGGCCATCTTAAGCCTGTGATCCTGGCAGAGATGGGCTGCCTCGTGGGCGTCCCAAGGCTGTGAACCTGGCAGAGATAGGCTGCCCCATGGGCATCCCAGGGCTCTGATCTCAGCAGACATGGACTGCCATATCTTGGCTTCCATGAAAGGCTTCACATATCCAGCATCAAAAATAAAATTTTTGATAAATTTTTCTAAAATTCTAAAAATAGAAACATTACATAAAAAAAAAACTAAAAAAGATAGCAAATGAGAAAAATTCAACAACAATAACAAGTAGTAAAACAAAACATTACAAGAGAAGAAACACCAATCAAAGCTGGGGGGGTGGGTGGGTTATGGTTAATCAGAGAGACCCACAATGTGATGGGTGGAAAGGAAATGGGAAAGATCCGGTGTGAAAAACAGTAGATATGAACCTTGTAAGTAAACCAGTACAAAAAAAAAAAAAGAAGAAAAGAAAATTGCATATAATTGCAAAATTCTCCGATGAAGACCAAACAAGCACAAAGGATTGATAATGTTCTGCACATGCTGTCAAATACATTTAAAGAAACACAATTTGTAGAGCAAATAAGCTAGCAAAGATCAGAAAGAAATGATGGAAGAAAAGACTCATAAACATAAAATTTAATACATTAAATAACAAAATAAAATAGAACTACTAGATCTGAAGAATAAATCAACTGAAATAAAAAAAAGTAATAATAACACTTAACCATAGTCCTGAGATATTGTTTATGCCCTGAGGCTGAGCAACTGTCCTGGGAAAAACACCACGTCCAACTCCGAATTCTGAGAGAGCTCAGATACTGCAGACAAGTAACCCTCTACTCGTACTCAGCCTCAACTTACTTGTTTCCATAACTAATATTTTTTAAAAATCACCCCACAAAATAAACTGCAAGTAAAAACTAAACCTCTTGGCATTGATTGTAAAAATGTTTAAAGGCATGGATTAACTTTTTTGCTTTTCTACTATAATAAAGACACTATTTTAGCCTGGTTAACTTTTGAAAGTAAGAATTACTACCATGTTTTCATAAATTAAAAAAAAAAAAAATCTAAAAAACCAAACACAAAAACACCAAACGGTAGGGGGTGCTTAGAATATTGATCAAACCTAGATTCCAGCTTTTCCATAGATTCAACAGCCTTTGTGATAAACCTGAAAAACGTCAATACCTGTAACAGAAATGGATTCTTAGCACCAAACTGCTTTGATTATCTTGTACAGTAGCAGCTCTCAATTTTGCTTTGAACATTGGTCATTAGCGAATGTGTCCATTATGTTACCCAGTTGTTTCCTAGGAAATAGGAAGTCGTAGGAACTCTGTTCATCCAATTGTACTCATTAAAGAATCTAAATGTTAGCAGAGTTATCAAAATGAAGATGCTTTAATTGAGAGATCTTGGCATGGGTACCTTGAATACCGTGATTAACAATTCCGATTCTCCAAACCTGTGGAACTGTCTCTGATTCTGTGTGGGTCTCAGCTTCTTGAAGTATTCCTTCAAATGTCTGAGTTATATTTTATAAAACACACTGTCATATGGTCAATTCTAACCAACAGCAATTGTCTATTAGGTGTCTAGGACTGTAAATCATTGCAGGAGGAAACAGCTTATCTTTCTCTTATCGAGTAGTGGGTGGATTTAAACAGTATCCCACCTTATTGCACCATATGCCACTAAGTTCCCTTCTAATGTTAATGTGCATTATTTTGTGTGTAAGAATATAAGAATCAGTGGTTGAAATAATGCCAACAATTCCATGCCCTGTTTAGTTTGTGGTGGTATGTCTGTATGAAAGTCTTTAATAGATGGATTTCTGCCCCCGTTTTCTGACAATCTGACCCTGTTTAAATGGTGAGGTGGTTAAAACCTGAATCCCATGTTTATGAATGAGCTCAGACATAGTCATTTTAATGAATTTTTACTCACACACATCAAATACAACAAATTCAGATGAACCTGTCCCATGATTTTTGTATTACTATTGATTGAAACATCTAGATATAGGCCATGTGAGAAAGGGCAAGAAAATGGTTCAAACAAATCAAAAACCCCCTAAACTTCAGGGGGAATAAACCTCAGCAACATGCCATCTAATTCTTCTTTTTCTAATTCCCTGTGTGAAAATGGCATGCTGACATTGACGGCAAAAATGACATCATCATGCAAACACTACGGGCGGAGGAACATCAATAATTGTAAAGACGGGCAGAGTGAAGGCTAGTGCGTCTGCATCAGAGAAATGGGAAAGAGAAGGTGTGCTTCTCCAGGGACCGATACCAAGTCGATTAAAACAGATCTTTCAAAAGAAAGCAAGACCCTGTCCATCAGCCCGTGCTGCAGCAGAGGGGCCTCTGGAGAGTATTTCCTCTAGTAGGAAAAAGAATTACAATATCAGGAGCTACACAGACAAAGAGAATTGGGTACTGATTCACCAGCTCTCTGCACCAAGGGAAGAGGAAGAGGTTAAACATTCTTAAAGATTGTTGTTGTTATGTGCCGTCGAGTCGTTTCCGACTCATAGCGACCCTATGCACAACAGCCCTAAACCCTGCTCTATCCTGCGCCAACCACACCGCCTCTGACACACCCATCCCGATTACCCCAGTCACCGAATCAATCCATCTCATAGAGGGTCTTCCCCTCCTGCGCTATCTTAAAGATAGCATGTTATTATAAATACAAATTGGGGGTCTGTTAAAATCTTAAAACGTGGGTAGAAAGTCCATGTATATATTGAAATTTACTAACAATATTGTTTTGAACTACTTCTTAAGTATTTTTCTTCAATGACTTTTATTGTTGAGGTTGCTGTTCTGTGCCACGGAGTCAGACGCAACCCATAGCTGACCCTCCATTGGGTTTTCAGAGGCAGTTAAAATGCAGGAGAGGAGATTGCCCGTCCTTCTCCTGCAGAGCAGCTGGTGGCCTCCTGTGCCTTCAGCATCACAGCACAGCTTCTTGCCAGTAGGCCGCCAGACCTCCCTATTCAGTATTTTACTGTATCTAAATAGTTCATGTCCTCTATTCTCATAAAGAAACAATAATAAGCTTATTCTACTACATTAGATATGATTGTACAGGATAAAATGTCTATACCATAAACATACCAGAAGCCTTTATTTCTCTTTAATGGCTCAGCATAAAACACATGTTACCAAAGTTCCATTTAATGGAGAAAGTATTTTATTTTTCAAATAAAGAAGGTTTACGTATGTCCTCTTCTTTATGTTGTTACAGCCTTTTTCAGTATTTCTAGGAATTTTATTTGTGGCCTTCCTCAGAAAGATAACAGGACTATTTTTGCAAGAATTCATCATTTTTCCACCTTTCTCATAAATGTTGAATGTTGAACGTATAGGTGTCTTACTATGCCATTCAGTTATTCTAAAAAGTTAAAGTAGACCCATGGGTTTACTGCACAGATATTCACCCATGGGCTTAGCTGAGCACTCCAGTGCTGCTTGTATTTTACATTCAGTACTCATTTAGAGATCCTGACCTCAGCTGATAAACAGTTTTCACTTTCTGTTAAAGGTAAAGGAGTCAAAGAAAGCTGATCTCATTTGGGTGATGTTCTGTTCACAGCTACTTATTGTTCTCTGTGCCTTCCTTCACACCTGGAAATGCAGGAAGGTACCTTGATACTGCACTGAGGTAATCTCAGCTACTTATTAGTATTCCCATCCATGTGTCTATACATCAATAGCAGAATGACATTTTCCTTTGGAAAGAAAAAAAAAACCAAACAAAAACCAACAACCCTCCTTTTTTAAGTTAGTGGGGAAACAGATGTGTCTCCCTAATCACTTGTAGGCAAAAAGAAGTCAGAGCCGTGATCCTGGGTAGCCCGGAATGTCTTCATGTCTCCTGCCTAGGATTTTCTCTTTTGGAGCAAATTATTTGGCTTCTTTACAACAGATTTCTGAATTAGAGTTTAGGTAACATTTTCTGACTCAGAACTGAATTTTAAATAGCAGGGAACGAAACTAAAGGCCTGAAAAGGGAGAAACAGAGTTTGCAAACAATCTCTCAAGGTCAGCCTCCTAGCTCCCAACATTTCACACTGTGGTATTCCTGAACTACCCAATTATTTTCCAGTCTCTAGGAAGAGAGGAAATGGAGGCAGATTTAGAGAATGGTGGAGTATTTGCATCTGCAATCCAGGAGGGAGAGAAGCCAGTAACTCTACCCGAATGCCCAAATTACATTTGTGACTCACGTTTAAAACTGGCATCATTCAGCGTCTGGTGCTATTTAAAATCTGCACTTAGTCTCGGTTTGCTTTGCAGTGAATCTGGGATTGTAAAAAGAAAAGGAAAGCCACTCAAGAAGACAGCCATGAAGAGAGGAATTGTTTAAAGCAAGCAGCTCGGGGAGCTTATATCTTCTTTGTGATGTATAGAAATCATGTTTTAAAAGGTGGTAAACTGCCCAGTCACCTATAATTGCAGGATGATACCAACTCAGAGCTAGCAAGGGTACCATTCTGGGGCTCAAGTCGGCTTGTTGGGGCTAGAAACCGAGGACATTAGAATTTACACGATATTTTACATGATACAACTAGGAACCCTGGTTGTGTGGAGGTTAAGCTGCTAACCAAAAATTTGATGGTTCAAACTCCCCAGCTGCTTCACAAGCTAAAGATGAGGTGGTGAGGTGCTAGGAGGATCCCAAGTTTGGGAATCTGATGTGACAGTCTCGTTCCATCCTTAATGGTCACTAAGAGTCAGAACCTACTTGATAGTGATGGGTTTGGGGGTTGATATGACAGGACCAGAGAGGTGAAAAAATAACATAGCACAATTCTCCACAGTGAAACGTGTCACTTTGCTGAGCTCCCAGTTTTTGAGGGAGGCAGTCAACATACTGAGCTATTTGAAGAGAATTGAGTTTCATTCTCATGTTTAATAGACAATCCTCAAAAACAACAACAAAAGTGTTTGAATTCCAAATAATTCGAAGTAAATGTTTTAAAACCAAACCTGCAGCTTATGGATTTTGGGCAAAGAGATTTTTGAAATCACAATGAGATCTTAATGTTCTTCCACCAAGAAGCAGTAGTGGAATCAGGAGAGAACATTTAACTGATGGACTAGTAGCCGTAGCCGTAGAAGGGAATTCTATTCTGTGACAGGGAGTTATCATGAGTCAGAAATGACTTGGCAACAACAGTGGTATGTTCTCCCAAGAATGATGTTATTATAATTAAAAAAAGCATAGATGAAATCAAGCTTTGGTGAAATTCATAATCAAATGGGCACTTTTTTATGTTATGGAGATAGTATATTTGACCATCATCTGCTAAAGAAGAGATATGTATACGCTAGAGTGTTAGGTAAAACAGGAGCAGAATCCAAAAGCAGGCAAAGACGCTTTTATTGGGGCCCTCAGGCGAGGTTCACTGTCCCAGGCCTTAGAGAGACAGGACCGGTCAGGGGTCAGGGGTCAGGGAAGTTTGCATGTGGTGTGGAAAGTGAACTGGCTTTTAAAGACTCTTTGGGAAGGATCTGTCTTTTGGCAGAGGAAGTGGTTGTATAGCTCGCTGATTGGCTGCAGCTACTGGGGCTCTTGGTGATGGCTGATGATGTTGTTAAGCGGGCAGTCTCTTGGCAGAGGAGGTGATAGTGGAGATTGCTGATTGGCTGTGGATGTTGTAAGCAAGGTAGGTTGCTACCCGGGAATGAGTCAGCCCTGTAGGCCTGCCACAGAGAATAGCAATTTCACACAGCGTTTTATATATGTATATAATAGTTGTTATGTACCATAGAGTCCAAACCAACCCATAGCTGACCCTCTGGTTGGTTTTCAGAAGCAGTTAATCACACAGGAGGAGACTGCTCATCCTTGTCCTGTGGAAGAGCCTGTGGATTCGAACTGTATGCCTTTAGGATTGTAGCACAGGTTCTTATCTCTATTCCACCAGAGGTCTCTGAATGGTGAATAGATAAATACATTTTAGAGCTATCTTTGTGTTATCACACACACTCCTTGGAGGCAAGGATTCTGAGGCTTCCTCTGACTTTGGACATGTTGTAAGGAGGGACAGGTCCTTGGAGAGGAACATCATGCTTGGGAGGGTGGAGGGACACAGCGCAGGAGGGGAAGACCCTCTATGAGGGGGATTGATTCAGTGACTGAAGTAATCAGGATGAGTGTGTCAGAAGCAGGGCAATTGGCACAGGATAGAGCAGGTTTTAGGGCTGTTGTACATAGGGTCGCTATGAGTCGCAAGCAACTCGAAAGCACATACAATATAACAACTTTGTGTTATCTTCTTGTTTTTTTCATGTGCCCATCATATCGCTTGAGACTCATAGTGACCCTAGGTACAGCTGGAAAAAAAAATATTTATGTATACAAAGAGATAAAGTGATATCTAAAACAAATATGAAAATCTAGAGGAAATGGACAAATACTTAGAAAAACACAACCTACCTAAACTGACACAAACCGAAACTGAACATCTGAACAGACCCCTTACAAAAGAAGAAATTGAAAAGGTAATACAACAACTTCCAACCAAGAAAAGCCCTGGACCA
>NW_006399841.1:12920154-12929494 GCF_000299155.1 Elephantulus edwardii | reverse complement strand
GGAAGAAGAACCAACTGGGGAGGAGGGGGGAGAGAATGGTGCGGCAATGAAGGAGTGAAAGCCCAGAATCCCTGTGAATGTTCATTGAAACTAATAAAATTTAATAATAATAAAAAAAGGGATATCTAAAGGAAATTACTTATACATATACTGGCAAGTTTCAAACTTAGGACATATCATTACAGAGGCTGATGAATGCAAGCCAAGATGATGGTTCAAACTAAAAGAATCAAAGATGTGAGTCAGATGCAGGCTTGAGATCTAACTAAAGCAAGCCAACCCTGCCAGACTAAGAATTAGAAACTCAGTGCAGGTCCATGTCCAGTGAAATTCTTTCTCAGTCCACTGGCTACCCATGGCAAGTTTCACCTAGTAAATGATTAACCTTTATCTGATCTGATCAAGGGAATGACCCCATTTAAACTCACAACCTTAATCATCACAATAAATGTGTTTCTAGAATAGAATGTTCCAAAGTAGTGAAAATTAATAGAAACCACTCAAAATAAAAAGGCATTCTTGATTTTGTTTGTCAAATGTTGAAAATTAAGTAAAATAAGGCAAGTAGTTAGGAAATCTTTATCTTTGGAAAGCAAAGAAGTTTGCAACTGAAAGGTAATATGAGGAAGAACTCAAGAGTGCTGACAATCTATTACAAATCTCAGTTTATAATAATTTGTTATGTGCATTTCTATTTGTGTGTTAATTGGGAAAATAAACTTTGAAACTGGAATGTCAAGAGCTATGCAGTTGCTTGGGGATGGTGGTTGTCAGAAGTGAAATTCTTACCATCTGTGTAGGTGATTCTGGGTCAATACAGGCCAATGTGCTTCAGGCTCAGCTTCTACTCACTTGTCAGAGGAAGTTCACAGAGGAGGTGATTCTATCCAAGTGTCAGGGGAGAGTTCTTGTCAAGAAACACAAGGAAAAAAAGCCTGGAAATAATCTGCTTGAAAAATTATCTAGTGAAAACCCTATGGAGCCCAGCAGCCTGGTTCACGTCATGGGCCTGGTACAGGACAAGTTGGTGTTCAGTTCTCTTGTACACTGGTTCATCATGACTTAGGGGCTTAACTCAAGGCTAGACAGATCACACACACACACACACACACACACACACACACACACACATTACTGAATGCAAAGGGTTCTTTCCATAGTCAATTGCCAATAAGTCAGATGGATTACAATATCCAAAGCACTTTATTGAACAATGGTCACAAAAGTGGTTTTCCCAAGTCGAGGCTTACCCACTGCACTCTGGGTGTACTGACCCCTGGGATTTCCTCAAATGGGAGAAACTCGACTGCGTAATTTGTGGTAGCGGGGGACTGCATGTGCTCTATCCCCTGACAAACAAAACAAAAACCAAAGCATTTTCTTGCAGATCTGGGAGAGCAGTGAGAAACATCTCAAAATCTGCTTCCCCATCTAAGAGTGGTCGTTAGTTTTTATGCTTAGACTAGGTGTTACAATTACTTATAACCAAACAGCTGTAATAGAGTTTACATATGCCTGAGAAAGATATCTTCCAAGATAGAAATGTTAATTCAATTACATATAACTAAGCAAAACATCTTCAAAGAGGTCAAGGCTAGTCCAGAAAATACTTACATAAAATTGAGAAAAAAACAATTTCAAAGAGGTGAATACTAACCCAGAAAGATGCATTTCCTTTCCTAGTAAACAAACTGCTTAAAGTACTTTACATGACTAAAAAAAGAAAAACAGGATTCTAGGGCAAAGCAACTAGCTTTACAGGCTGGAGACAACTGATGTCAGTTTTACAACTATACCATATGTTTGAATAATTCTGAATTTATAAATACCACCCCAACTCACTCACTCACTCACTCTCTCTCTTACACACACGCTCACTCACTTCAGTAAATATAATTCCATTTTCTAATTTTGGAGATGTAGAAAAAGTCCAGAGCTGTCTAGTGATTTGTCTAGCATCACATAGAAAATAAATGACAGAGTCAAGCCTAACACGAACTGCTTCTAAAGATAAATCCAGAGTATTTCCACTAATCAAAATTTTATAATATCGAAGGGGAAAAATCTTTGTGTGAAACTGTTGAAAGGAAATAAAATATGGCTTAGATTGGTGTCAAATTAACAGATAAAATGGCAGCATGCTTCCAATGAAGCGCATCCACAGCAAAGACGATATTATCTCTGTGTTTAATCCAGGCAACAGCTTTCCCAGGCAGCAGCATTAAATAAGTAAGATAAAATTAAACATGTGCTCTCTAGATTCATTTATCAAGAATTTCTACTGGCTATGGTATTCTCTGTTAGCCTCAGATTCCTGCATCCCATCCTTACTTCCTGTAATCATTTGAGTGGACTACCTAAGAATGTTACAGTACAAGTTATCTTCATCAAAAGGCTGATCATCGGTCACATATTCTTAGAAGCAGAGATCTAGGACAAAATGAAGATCTATACCAGCCATCTTTGAAAGGCCACATTTTACAGGTTCCAACTGCTATTTCCTGTATGCATGTAATTTTAATTTGGAATTATAAAAAGAAAAGTCTTACTAGACATTGAGAATCATTTCATAGAAACATGATGTATTTTTTCTCAGTTTGGGGTTCACTAAATCTTTGCATTATTAAACAAAACTTTTTGACCACTATCGCGAGTCTTTTTGTTTCCCCCTCAATATGAAATTTCTTTCTAATGTATATAACAAACATGAAGAAAAATATGTGTTTCATAATTACCCTTAACTTTATCACTTAAAAATGAAATACATGCATTTAAAAATTCCATATCACAATCACCAAATATGCAAGTAGGCCAGGAAAGGAGACGCAGACGTGGTCATAAAACTTTTATTTGTTTTTAATACACACGTCCTTATTTTTAGACAAGTCTCTTGAGTGTACAGGTGATTGCAGTTCTGCAATTGAAGTACTATTGCTTTAAAATTTAAAAACCATATTTATTTGCTTTAGGCATTTGACAGTACTCTACAGTGATAAAACCAATATCAAATGTTGTGAAATATTAACATTAACCAAAAAACTTACTTTGTGTCATTTTTAAGGCTGCAGATCTTTATGGATGATTCATCCCCACCTTCTCACCTAACGTTGGCTGGTGGAGTCACAGCACCAGCCTTTCCATTAGAAGCCCTGTATGTGATACACTATGCCACCAGATACATTCAAAATCAAATTTAAAACCAACAAGTCCTTAAGTTTTTAGTCAAGATTTTACTCTTATTTTTTCCTTCTAAAATAGTATTTCCTTGTTAATTTTCTAACCCTAAGTTTTACAGAGATATTCTACAATATTCTGGGGTGTTTTTTCTGTGTGATGGGTCATCATAGAGCCACATGAAGAAGTCTGCTTAAAAGCAAATGAAGTTCATTGAGGGATAGAGAAAGAATCAGAGAAACACCCATTGTTGTATGAAAATGACCACTAAGCCAGATAAAACCTCCCAATATGATTCTAGGGTTGTTGGATCAGGAACTAAAGATTACAAAATTAATAATTCACTGATTGAACATCACTGAAGATCAAAACCAAGTACTTACAAGTTGGAATTTGGTGATGATGGGTCCTTCACAGTAAGTGGGATTACATGATTGGTCAAAGACACCTGTCAATCAGCTTGTTAGAGACTGCTCCCAGGACAGGGGACAGGATCACTTTCTCAGGACAGGACACGTTTTTCAGATAACTTATTCTTTCTCAATTATGTCTGTTTCTGGAGGTTCACTGTAAAGATTTAGATCATGTTGAATCCCAATACCTGTACTAAATCTATCTGTCTATAATGACAAAGACTCTTTGGACATAAATTAGATATCCTGCACAGGTAATTCAACTGAGAAAAGAAAGGCTGTACTTGCAGTTTATGACATAAGTCGGCACAGAAGTCAAAGGGAAAAGCAAAGGCAGCTTCTTAAAAATCCAACTTGGATTTGAGACTTATGTCAAGACTTTAACATGGAGCGAAGGCTCCGCTTTTAGATTTCCCCGTTTACACCCAGTCCGATGCCTCAATCATACATTTTCCTACACTTCTTTTTTGATCAAGTAGTCAAAACAACATACGTTTTTCACTTTAGAATTTTTTGGTCCCACTCAGGTTGGTGTACTATACTCTATGCTGACTGGTCAGTGGTGGCTCTGGATGGCTGCTTGTTTGGTGACAAGACTTTAAGCCAACAGGAAAGGCTTTACTTGGTGGTCACGTATTATCCTATTTCTTCATCTACCTTACTATATAGAGACCAGAGTTCAACATTCCTCTGAGAGAAGGTTAATATGAATTAGGACCACACTATATGCACTACTTGATTGTTACATAATTAAGAAACCTTCAAAGTAGGGCTTAAATCCATAGACAGAAAGCATCAGTGATATACATTAGCTGCTTTATTAGTTACAGGTTAGTTGTCTGGCTGAAAATATTGGCAGTAATATGATAGGATTTGATTGCTTCATTTATAGTGACAAGTGTTAGCAATGCCATCAACTCTTCCTTCTATACTAGAGTATGTGTTTCTAATGCTAGTTGTTGTTTTTGTTATTGTTAAGTACAACTGAGTCAGGACCAACCCATAGCTAACCCTTTAGTGATTTTTCAGCAGCAGTGAATTGCATGGAAAGAGATTGCCCATATTTCCCACTTGGAGCAAGCTGGTGAAGTCAAACCACATGCCTTTGGGATCGCAGCACAGCTTCTTATCATTAAGTCAGTGACCCTGTACCAAAAAAGGACAGCTCTTAGAAGGAGCAACATTGAATAAACTAGATGAAATACCTAAATGGTTTAAATTACATTAGTTTATGAACTCTGGTTTCAATGCTGATGGAAGCTATGGGCAGAATATTGAATAATTCAGGAAGCATTGAAAGAAGATGGTAGGAGTATAAAGTCATTGTACCAAAAAGCATTGGCCAACACAGAAGAATCTCGAAAAACAACATATGATCAAAGAGGCAATGGTGGTGAAGGAGGAAGTTCAGGATGCTCTGAAGGACTTTGCAAAATACAAATCCCCAATTGATCTATTTCAGCAAACAGATGCTGCCCTGGATGTGCTTACCATGCTGTGCCAGGAAATTTGGAGGACAACTACTTGGCCAACTAACTGGAAGAGATCCATATTTATTCCCATTCCAAAAAAAAAGTGACCTGACAGAGTGTAGAAACTCTTGAACAATATCACTAATATGACACACTAGCAAAATCATCCTGAAAAAAACGACTGGAACAGTACATTGACAAAGAACTACCAGAAATACAAACTGGGTTTAGAAGAGGTTGTGGCACTAGAGACATTATTGTCAATGTCAGATGGATCTTGGCAGAAAGCGAAGAGTACCAAAAGAATGTCTATCTGTGTTTCATTGACTGCACAAAGGCATTTGAGTATGTGGATCACAACAGTTTCTGGCTAACTTTGAGAAAAATGGGAATCCCGGAACACTTGATCATGCTTATGTGAAGCCTATACTTGTACCAGGAAGCAGTCCTCAGAAAATAAGAGGGAAACACTGCATGGTTCAAAATCAGAAAATGAGTGTGTCAGGGATGCAGCCTGTCTCCATAGCTTTTCAATCTGTATGCACCTGATCCGGCCATGCTCTTCACAATTACTTGTTATGCTTCAGAGAACTGTACAATGACTAAGGATGACTGAAGAATTGATGTCTTCGAGTTTTGGTGGTGAAGAGTCTTAAACATACCGTGGGCTGGCAATAAAATACTTAGGTCTGTCATGGAGAGGATGAAACCAAGTTTCTTCTTGGAGGCTAGGGTTTTGAAGCTCCTCGGGTCATTTTGGCATGTGGCCAGGAGAGGCCAGTCTTTGGAGAAGGACATTATTCTCAGAAGGGTGGAGGGGCAGTGCAGGAGAGGAAGACCCCGGATGAGATGAATTGATACAGTAACTGGTGCAATGGGGGTTAGTGTGTCAGAATTAGTGAGACTGGCTCAGGACAGGGCAGGGTTCAGAGCTGCTGTACAAAGGGTTGCAGGCAACTTGACAGCACACAACAATCACACAACATGAGCTCTGATGATGGTATCCACAGTGTGCTGCCCTACTAACCCAAAGGCCACACATCTCCAGTGGTTCAAATCCACTATCTGCTCTGTGGGAGAAAGATTGGCAGTTTCTTCCTTTACCATTTGCAGCCTCAGAAACCAGATGGAGGGTTGTTATAAGTGGGTACTGACTCCACAACAATATGTTGCTTATTTCTGAGGATTTGGAGGGGAACAAATTAAACTATTGAAAGATGGTAGCAATGCTGATGAAAGGAAGGTGTTATAAAACTTCCGGGCAGCACATATAGACTTTACTGTCAAAGTACTAACTGGAAAGAATAGAGCAGTTCTAGCAGTAATAACACAACAATAGCATGAATAACTTTCATTCATTTACCTGGGAATGGCTATAAACTCACAACCTTTAAATGTATGCCATAAGATAGCAAATACAATTTACAAAAGGAATCAGTGTACAGATTCTACCATTTGATTGGGTTTGGTGTCATAAGACACCTGTGTTCCTCTTAGCTTCTGGAAGGTAAGCTGGGCAAATCTAAGTTTAACAACCTTTCTTTAACTGAGAAAGATGAGTCTTCTCTCATCTTTTACTAGTAGTTTCGCTGCACATGGTTTTTGGATTGCTTACCTGGTGTCCGTTATTTTTAATATGCATGGTCCCTTAACACAATATCAGATGAATTTTATAATTTTGATTTTCAGACTTTAAAATCACCTTTAACTTGTTACAAGATTCTTTCATGCATGAGATCTGCATAGCCAAGGGAGTGACAGTTTGATTGCAACCATTATACAGATCAATTAAAATAACCATTGATCTGTCCCAGATTGGTTCCAAGGCTGAGCCCTGGAGTAATTGTCTCTAGACCATGGAGTAGATGGGCAGGAGCAGTCTCATATACAAAATCCATTTCTATGTTGTCAGAAGTTGCCAAAGGCTTCATTTTTCTTGGATCTACAACCAATACCCTTGGCAGCAGCAGTCAGAAACCAAAAGACGTGTTACATTGTGGAAATCTGTTTTCAAGGGCTTCTTTATAGTATTAAAGAACAAATGTGTCCGTTTAAGGACTAAAGTGGCCAATGCTCCAAGCCACGGTACTTTAACTGCTTCCTAATCATCTGAAAGTTGGACATGAATAAGGAAGACAGCAGAAGAATTGATATCTTCAATTTTGGTGGTGACAGAGTATTGAGTATGCATGGACTACTCAAAGAGCAAACTAATAATCTATTGGAGCCTTTTAATCATGACAGCTTCTTAGATGTTGGATTTAAAGCAGCAGAGGGTGTGTCCTTTGGGTGAGGAACATAACTCCCTGGAGACGAAATAATCAGCGTTCCCTTCTACCAAAACATGTGATGCTAAAGAATATGTAACGTCTTTGTAGTTTATCCTAACTTCCAAGATCCCCAATAATTTGAAGAGTGAATTGAGAGGTTGTTCAGAAGGAGTAATGATGATATTAGGTCCATTGGCTGAAAATAGCCAATGTCTATTTGACTGGATTAGACATTGGCTGGAGACTCAAGACTTTAAGATATTTGTGTCAAAGAAAAAGTCCAACGAGGTGTTTGTTTATCCACAGACAAATGACAGCATTCATGCACCCCAGCAACAACCACATTCTCATAAGCAAAGTCTCATATTACTTACAAGTAAACACAGCAAAATTCATCAAATCATAACTGAAAAACTTCTAAGTCCAGTTTAGGTTGCTAAGTTTCATCAGTAAAAAAATTCAAACTGAGGAGTTACATCATGTAAAGTTTGATTTACCTGTCAATCAAGAATAGTTGATTTTTAATTTCTTAATTATTTTTTAACTTAGAATCTATTCGTTAGATAAATTAGAATAAAGGAGGAAAAGGGGAAAAAATGGCTTCCAGAAAATTGAACATTAAGATTGGACCAATATTCCCACATAAAAACCCATAATAATCCTCCAGTTTACTTAGTCCTTGGTATTCAGTTTTTATCCCGTGAAATCCTGGATCAGCCACAGTCTGTGAGAAGTCACCCAGAATTCTAAAAATCGTGACTCAGCTCACATTCCAAATATCACAGCCTTTTTCATAAGCTTAAAATGGAATTGTTGGAATACTTTGGCTAAACATTTTATCAAGTCAGCAAACTAAAAGCTTATCCACAGATAACAAAACTTAATAAGCTGTGGTTAAATGGTGATAATAATTTTCAAAATGGAAAAACTTTGCAGAAGTAGAAAGCCAAATATGGTAAGTTCAAAAACTTTAGACAGAACTATCTCTAATAGGATGCTTAACCTTATTTTATAAAGGCCTTAGGTGGAACGCGTGATGATTTTGAGGCATAATAGTGGCTTTGACAGAGTTAGCTCATAACAAATTACTTTTTAAACCAAGCTGAAAAATCATATACTCCCAAAGAGAAAAGACAGAGGAAGGAATAAGAAACAAAATGGAAAAAAGATGAAATAAAATGATATATTCTCAACTGGATAAAAAAGCCTGTCTGTGTGAATATTCATAAGAAAATGTATTCTAATTTCTTAACAAAAGATACATCATGACGGTTAATATCTAATGAATTCTACCTTTCCCTTTTTAATGTTTATGGAATGTCAGAGGTCTCCAGATATTAATAGAGGGCATTTTTCTGGAGCCAGGAATGCATGTTACTTTAGTTTCTTCTTAAATGATGCAACTAGATAATGAGCCCGTATTATATCACCAAAATTCATTATTCATTTTCCTCTAATTGCTTCAGAAGCCCCAAGTGCTATTTCAAACCCTTAGCTAAATATAAACTCACCTATCTCTACATTTCGCCTGTAGAGTTCAAACAACAGATGCTGCCCTTTGAAATCTGCCACAAGAGAAAAACGTGGAGTAAGCAGCCCAGGAAGAGGGCAGATCAGCTCTGGAGTTGTCTTTGGCGATTGCAGTGCCTGTTACATCACAGAGTCTTTTACTGCTGCTCTGTTTGAAGCTGACCCCTCTGAACCCGTGAAAGGAGGTGTGGTTCCTGTTGGACAGTGTTGTACACTTCCTGTTAATGTGCAAGCTGGCCTCATGCATTCAGGCCTGCCCTGGGCCAAGTTTATTTTAATTCAAGTTAATGTGGGAAAAGCCTTGAGTTATTGTTGTTGTTGTTGCTGTTGTTGTTATGTGCCGTCGAGTCGCCTGCGACTCATAGCGACCCTATGTACAACAGTCCTAAACTCCGCTCTGTCCTGTGCCAATCGCACGGTCTCTGACACTCCCATCCCAATTATCCCAGTCACTGAATCAATCCACCTCATAGAGGGCCTT
>NW_006399841.1:12915775-12919283 GCF_000299155.1 Elephantulus edwardii | reverse complement strand
TTTGTTATGATCTACACAGTCAAATGCCTTTGCATAGTCAATAAAACACAGATAGACATTCCTCTGGTATTCCCTGCTTTCAGCCAGGATCCATCTAACGTCAGCTATAATATCTGCTACAATACCATCAAATTGGATCTGACTGGTACAGGAGGAGATTGTCCCCCCTTCTCCAGCAGAGCATCTGTTGGATTTGAACTGTGTTCCTCTGCGGTTGCAGTGCAGCTTCTTGCCACTAGGCCACAAGAGCTCTAGCCTTGAGTTAGCAGTTAGAAATGTGGATGTGTGGTCAGTATAAAGGGTTCAAGAGGGCATATCGTGACTACACGATAGGAAAGAGATGCCAGAGGAAGCAGGCAATCTGTGCAGTCGAAGTAGACTGTATACTTAAACCCTCCCTGTACCTACTCACCCCAATCCTGGAAATGACAGGAATGATGTTCAACAGAGTAAAGAGTGTGGAAGAACAAGCTAGAGTCTCTGCCCAAGGGGAAGAGCTTGATAGACACTCTAGGAACATCCAGGCATCAGGACTGGGCAGCCCTCTACAAGGATTCACAGAAGGACGCCACTTTTGGGTCGGCAGTGCGACTATACCCACTAAACCACAAAGTGGAAGCCCAGACAATCCAGAAATTCACACACAAGCCGACATGTTTTTATTGGTTGACGTTTACACCTCACTTTAATAGACTAGACAACGGCAAGATTGCTAGATCACTGCTTGGGTAATCACAAAGCTTATGGTCAAAGTCTTGTCAGCCTGTGGCCATTTCCAGGGCCGGCCTAGGTGAGTGAAACAGAAGCCTTTCTTCATGCCAAGCACTGCTGCTTTTAACTCTCCTTTACAAAAGCTGTTTTAGTGGGTTGAAAACACTTGAGCACTTCTTGAATTCATGAGGCAAGTTTGGCAATGCTACCTTTGTTAAAAGCTTTAAAGTGTCCTCTCTTCCTTCCAGTATATATAATAATAACCCAACAACACCATCTAAAACCCACTGCCATCACCTCATAGGTTTCAACTCCATGACCCTCCACTGGGTTCCCAAGGCTGTGAATCCTTATGGTAGATTTGAACTGATGATCTTTACAATCTGAGAGTTTGCATGCTATTTCACCAGGGGGCTGTTCAAATACAATAGAATAATTCATATTTTAAGAAATAGCAAAAGGTTAATAATTAGGATTTTAAATTATGTACTGGTATATTAGTAAGTTTAGAAGCAGGAATGGCATCCACTTCCATAATAGCTTGCCTCCGGAAACCCTATGAAGCTGGAGAGAGGATGAAAGTCACACAAGTGTTGAGGACTTTCGTTCATAGGGTCGCTATGAGTTGCCTACGACTCTATGGCACTTAACAACAACAACAAGTCTTAGAAGTATGTATTTTATGTAGCATTTATTTTTTAAGTCCTATTTTGTACTTTCTTCCAACTGAAGAGAGATACAATTTTTATATTAATTTTATTTTGTTTCCCATTATTTCTATAAACACTTCCTCCCTGTGCATGCACTGTAAATATAATCAGAAAACTAAACACCCACAGAAGATATGTAGCGACAAAAGTTTTTTTATCCAAGTGTTCAGGTCTCTCATTCACAGGGTCTTTATGAGTCGTCTACGACTCAACGGCACCTAACAACCACAACAAAACTATACAAGTGGTATAGATTTGAGAATGTTTGACAAAGAATACATGACAGCAACCCAAGAAATAAAAAGTTGTTCTAGAGACAAGAATAGATTCATTCCAAGTATTGAAAGAGTTCAACATCAGCAAAAGTGTTGATAATTTGTGATGAACTACATGGAAAATACTGTCTCACTAGATCCTGAGACCCCAGTCACTGGAGATAATTCTGACAAATGGAACACCCGTGATCAGAGCAGTGTGGTTCCCAGGAGACCTCCATCGTTGATGTCTGATTCTGTAGGCTGAGGCTCACACATTTGTTATGAAATGACCATCAAAATCACTAAAATGATGAAAAAATTTTAAAAAAATCACCCTATTTTTGGTATGGAAAAGCTTGCTTTCCAAAGAATAGACATTTGCTTTACTAATTTTCCTGCCCCAGACACCCCCAGCTCTCACGTCTACTGGAAAAAAGGAAAAAGGAAATATATTTATAAAGTGAGTATCATGTTGTCCGTGGGTACTTCAAGGCCCATTTTCTGGCAGTTTGAAGCAGCAGAATAATGTAAAAGCTTTTATCATCTTCTCTCTCCCTTTGCAGGTGGAGGCACAGCCTCAGGGAAGCTACTTTGCCGTCCAGGTGCAGCAGGCCTGCTTTCTGCCGGGGAGTATTTCAGTGAGCAGCAGTGCAGAAGTGCCCCGTAGTTACAGAATTGTATAAGTGTGTGCTCTAAGGATTAACAGCATCCTCTCACATTGGGACATTCTTTCACATACTTTTAAAGCACTTAAATATACGCCTTTGGTTTTACCCCAGACTCTCTGAAAAGCTAATATGTGACAATTCTATCACACGGCATTGAAATCGACAAGAAGAATCTCAGCATTATATTAGTTCCATATCCTTTGGCATTTTTTTCAAGAGGATCCTATAGAAAATAATGAAGAGAAACATTTGGCAAAACCACCCAAAGATCACATGCGATACATAATAGATGTTGTAGCCATTGTTAGATGCCAACAAGTCTACTACTATTCATAATGACCCTAGGAACAATGCGTCAACGTTTAGCCCTACTTTCACCATTCTCACGACCTCCACCAAGCTCTCGCCCACTGTTACAGTACCTGCGTTAATCCGTGTCACAGTGGGTTGTTCACACTCTTTTGACCCTATAACTTTCCGAGAATGATGTCTTTTTCCAAGAGCTGGACCCTCCTGAGGACATGCTCAAAGGACTGCCCTGTTTGGACAAATTCATTTGCTCGTTGTGCAGTCTGTGAGATACTAAATTTTGTGTCAATATGACAAATCAAAGGCATCATTTCTTCTGTCATCTTTATTCGTTGTCCAGTTTTCAACTGGACACAGTTGAAAATACTATGGCTTCGATTAGGCACACCTTAGCCTTAAACTACTATCTTTACTCTTTAGCTCTTTAAAGAGGTTAGATGGCAGAATTGTCCAAGACAGCGAGCTTTTTGATTTCTTGATCGCTGCTGTCATGAATATAAATCCTCGGCAGCCTCAGTCCTTTTACTTGTGTTTAAGTGTAACCTAGACACAGACTAAGACTTACTGTCCACACAGAGCAAAGAACCATTGCATGGGTTACAATCAGGGAAAATGTGTATCAGAAACCTTTCTCCAAGCTCAATCTGTATATTGAACAAATATTTTGATGAGCTGCACTATGTAAAGAAGAATGTGGTATCAGGTTTGGAGGAAGATTCTTCAATGACTTGAATGATGCAGATGAAGTTATCCAGTTTCTGTGCAATTTGTGTTATACGGAAGAGTGAAGAAGATTAGAAGCACTTATTGAAGAAGTTCAAAGACACAGCCATCAATTTCGACTACACGCAAA
>NW_006399841.1:12875542-12915295 GCF_000299155.1 Elephantulus edwardii | reverse complement strand
CCCAACCCCACCTCCAACCCCAAATATAATCCACTCTGCAACCCTCATTCCGTACTCTTATGATAAACATAATGCCCTAAAATATAATACTTTTTAATTATTCTCTCCCCCATAGATTTCAATGCAGTAATCATATATCCCTTTTTAAACAGTTCTCTTCCTCATCTGTTTCAACGCAGTATACATCATTCCTCTGTTCCTCCTCTGTCTTCCCTCAACCCCGATGTCAGTCCTGTGTTACAACAGTGGCCCTATGCAATGTTTCCCTTTTTTGACTGTTGTCTCCCAATTCTTAAATATTGTGCTCTCTACTGGTGAATCTTTAACATTCACTATTTTTTTTTATAATCTTGGAAATTTTTTACTAGGTAGAGTAGAACAAATGTATAATAAGACAGGGAGGCATGAAAGACAACTAAGAGCCAGCATGATTCATAAGCCAATATTTGCATGTGTATGTGCTCACTGTCTTTCATAGCAATAATGAGGTTCTTTCAACTTGTTTCCAGGAATTCTTTTTATTCTTAGATAAATGACCATCTAGGTAGGAACTGGTGTATTTGTTAACTGATAATGTCCTTCATTGTATTATTAGTTTAAACATGGTATTTAATATGTTTTTGAAAGACAACATTGTTTCCAGCATCCCAATTAAAAAGCCTTTCAAAACATCACAAAGAAATCATTAGTCTCATAGAGTGTATTTTTATGTATAATTGATGATAACTGTGTAATGATGTGGGAAGCTGGCAATTAAGCATAATTTGCTTATGCAAGTGGGCTGAAAAAAATATAGGGATCAATATTCAATCTATACCTATGTGGAAAACAATTAGTTTAATTGATGGGAGAAAACCCCCTCAACAATGGCTAATTATGTCAAAATGACCTGAAACACTCATGCAAATTAGGAGAATTAATTATACATGAATAATTCGATTATATAAATCATTTTTTAAAACCTTCAAGTTTCTGTAGTTAGTCATTCAAAAAATGTGGTAGAAAAAAGAAGGTGATTTAATAATATAACGATGCTACTTGGAGAATAATCCTCAGGTTTGCCTACAATCAGTTGGCACGCTGCCATCCCAAACGAGACCATAATGAACACAAGCAGAATGTGTGCCGTCATTCATCGTGCGCTGTGAGGTGTGACAAAGGAACACTTAGCCACTAAAACACCATTTGATATCATTTGAGTTTCTCCGTCCAACTCTACTTCCTGTCTACAGGATTCTTGAGCAGGTTTGTAACATCCTCTTTCTTTCAAGGCCAAAGCTCAACTGTCTTGATTTACTTATCAACAGCACTTCATTCTTTGTTTACAAAGTAGATGAAGATTTAAAGGCATAGTGTGCTCTGCACATAACCGTGTCCTCCTCATTATTTGAGTGAAGTTGCATTTCAGGAGTATCTGAAAACAGCAATTGATTATCTATTTAAAGATTCATTTTCATTGAGAGCTGAATCCCATTATTAACACATCAGTCTATTACCTGAATGCATGAGGATTCGTTATGTGGGTTTATAGAACGCAAAAGACGTAACTGAGTTTGAGTGGAATAAAGTTTAGGTAGAATAAGGCTAAGGCTCTAAATCTTTAAAAATAACCCAGGATCTTGGTGTGTAGACTCAAATGAAAGCAAGTTCATGTGTCCTTGGACTTCATCCTCCAGTGGAAAGTTGGAGCTCTTTGGTAGAAAATATTTGTTTCAAATAAAGGTGGTATTGGTATATATACAGATAATATTTATAGGAAAAAATAAAAACACATACATGTGGAAAATATGTGATACCTTGACTCAGTCTACTTGCTTTTGTAGAAACTTTACTTTAAAAGGAGCCTTGGAGGAATAATGGTTAAGTGTTGCATTTCCAACCAAAAGGCCAGAGGCTCAAATCCACTGGCTACTTCACAGTAAAAAGATGGACAATATCCTCTTGTAAAGATTTGCACCCTCAAAACCCAAGGGAAACTGTGCTGGACCCAGTGGTGGCAGGCTCACTTTTCTGACTAAATGACTTCTCTTGTTGTTATTAGGTGGTGCTGAATTCATTTCAACTCTTCTCAACCGTATGCATAACACAGACTATGTTTAGATGTGCTTTTCTTCTGTTTGTCATTGGATGAGTGTCACCAAATGAGGACTCCATGTACAACAGAAGGCATCCTTGTCAGGTCCTGCGATTGTATTTTAATCAGTCTCATCAAGTTCATTGTTATAACCTGTATATTTTGAGTGTTTTTCAACGTAAGGACGTATTTTCCCAGCACTGTATTAGAGATTATTCTGTTGAGATCCTCGTCTAAATTTCTTAGGGGATAAATCTGGGAAGGAGATCTCTTCCTCCTAGCCTGGTTAAATGTGGAAGCTTTGCTGAAGTCCATCCACCTGAGGGACCTTACTGTTATTCTAAATACCAGTGGTTTGCTTCCAGCGTTACATGACGCAAGCCAACTGACAGACTTGCCTTGAAAAAGCCACTGAACACCCCTCACAATGATCAGTTTTCTTGGAAGCTTGGCTTCAAAACACAAGCCTGTATTTTGTTATAATGTGTGTGTTTTATTCCCCTTACTACTTTTATCAGGTACCCTTTCCCTAATGCAAGGAAGACCTTGATATAGTCTTGTCAAGGAAGACCTTGATATAGTCTTGTTTTACGTGCAACTCTTGCCCTAGTCGTTACCTTCGGCATCATCGCCCTGCCCTTCTGTTGAAGCTGATGGAGCTACACAGTTGCTCTTATCCAGTGTCATTAGTATGCTAGGAGTCTGCACTCGTTTTCCCAAATTCTAGAAAGACATTAAGCATAAATCTTCAGAATGCCCAAGTGCATTTTATAATAGCTCCGATGAGCTATGTTATATTACATTTTTGTTCTGAAGGCGAACCCCTCAGAGAGAAAAGAAAAAGTTATCTGCTGTCAAAAAAACCTTGATGTGTCTAGTCATAGAAGTTTCACACTTGAAAATAAAACATGGCTTTGTATGGAATATTCCACCCTTCTCTGTGGAATCAACAAATACAAAAACAAATAAAAGGAAACCTTAGGTTCTACGCTCTGCCTCTGGGCTCCTGGTCACCGAAGGCCATTTCCTGACCAGTGACTGAGCGGGTGGCACACTCAGTGACAAGTTGCATTACTAACCCAAAGCCTGTACCTCTTTCTCAGTTAAATGCACCAGAAACTCCATGGAGGAAAGATGGGCAGTCTCCTTCCAGAAGAGTTACCTCCTGAAAACCCACCGGGGCTCAGCTCTAAGTAGGATTGAGCAGCCAATCCAAATCCTCACCCCATAAGCCGTGAGAGCTCCTTGGGGGATACGGATGTTGGACCTTTATCTCATATACTTGAGATGTGTTGTCAAGAGTGTTCGGTCCTTGGAAAAAGGCATCATGTTAGGGAGGGTAGAGGGCCAGAGAAAGAGAGGATGACCTTCAATGAGATGGATTTACACAACGGACTCTAGCATGATGGAGATTGTGAGAATGGCACAAGGTAGGGCAAGCTTTCAATACATTGTTTATAATGTCACCATGACTGGCAGCTGACTCGATGACACCTAACATCAACAACAAATAGATACCTAAGCCAAAATAAATTTAACTGAATCCACCCCAATTTCCCAAAATACAATTTGTTGTTGTTGTTATGTGCTGTCAAGTCACTTGCAAATCATATCGACCCTATGTACAAGAGCCCTAAACCCTGCTTTATCTTGAGCCAACCTTATTGTCTCTGAAACACTTACTCCAATTACCCGAGTCATTGAATCGATTCATCTTATCAAGGGTCTTCCTCTCCTGTACTGTCCCTCCACCCTCCCAAGCATGATGTACCTCTCCAAGGACTGATCCCTCCATGCAACACTTCCAAAGTATGTCAGATGAAGCTTCAGAATCCTTGCCTCCAAGGAACAGCCTGGCTTCTCCCTCTCCAGGACGAACCTACAATATATTGACTGTCTTCTATCTTTAGCGCAGTTGCCTTAAGATGTATTATTTTCAGTAGTAGACCTTGAGTCAACTCCAGCTCATGGCTCTCACTGATGGGCTTCTCAGGCTGGAAGTCCCTGGAGGATGAGACTGCTCGTCTTTCTCTCATGGAGTGGCTGGTGACTTAGAATTTCTGACGTTTTGATTAGCAGCCGGTTGTGTTACATCTTGCCTCATCATGGCTCCTGGAATCCCCTTGGGAGCTATAAATAATGGCATCTGGTTTCACCTGAGAGATTCTAACTTGATTGAACTACAGCAGCTCGGAGAGTAGGATTGTTATCGTGTTTCCACTGGTAACAACAATGAACTACACCATCTGGGCTCCTTAAAAGAAAAGCCTGCTGCCATATGCAGAGGACCCAACCCTGCTCGCTGAAACTGAGGAGGACATGAAGCACTTGCTGCAGAAGGTCAAGGACTGTAGTCTTCAATATGGATTGAAACTCAACATCAAGAAGACGAAGATTCTCACCACTGGGCCAACTGGCAGCCCCACGACAGATGGAGAAGAAACTGGAGTTGCTGACAATTCCAGCTCGTGTGGCTCCATGATCAATACCTTGGCATCAGTAGTCAGTAAATCAAAAGACGATTTTCACTAGGAAAATCTGCTGTCAGAAAACTTTCCCGAGTACTGAGGAGCAGATATATCTGCCTAGAGACTAAGCTGTGTCTGTTCCAGGCCACGGTCTTTGCAATTACTTGCTTTGCATCAGAGAACTGGACAACGAATAAGGATGACAGAAGAAGAAATGATGTCTTTGAGCTGTGGTGCTCGAGAAGAATATTGAACATACCATGCACCACCAAGAGAACAAAGATGTCTGTTATGGAGAGGATGAAACCAAGTTTCTCCTTGGAGGCAGGGATTTTTAAGCTCTGTCTCACATACTTTGGTCATGTGGCCAGAAGAGACTAGTCTTTAGAGAAGGACGTCATGCTTAGAAGGATGGAAAGATAGCAAAGGAGAGGAAGACCCCAGATGAGATGGATTGACACAGTAACCAGGGAAATGAGGGCAGGTGCGTCATCAGAGTCAGTGAGACTGGCTCAGACACTGGCTCAGAAGCAGGCAGGGTTCATAGCGATTGTATACAGGGACACTGAGTTGCAAGCAACCCAATGGTATGTAACAACAACAAGATAGTATTTTGAAAGGTGATTCCAGAATGTCATTTAAGAATCGCTGAAAATATGTAATAGCCAATGAATAACAAAATTTCTTTGTTCAAAAAAATATTTCTCCCTTTTAGAAAACATATTCTTATTTTCTTTGATGGATAGTTCTTGAGTTATAAAATGCATTTCCTTTCAATAAAATCCATTCCTTTCTACAGTGTGAGGCTTTAAACCTCACTTCACCACCAAGTCCCTGAGGAGCCTAAAACCGTAATTTGTGTTTACAAAGCTCACTAACAGTGTTAGTCTGACTATACTTAATTAGATTACATTAAAAAGCTCCATATTTCTTTGGCATTCTCATCCATCTTTCCTCCCTTCTATTTGACATTTTAGATACAGAAAATAAACTGGAAAAGTAATATCAGAGCAAGTAAAAGATAAATGAAGATATATTAATTGGATCTAAAATCTGAAAAACCTCGCAAACAGTCTCTAATTGGCATTTTTTTTAAATCTATAAAAGCAATCCAATCAAGCTTTTATAATATTTATTGAGAAATGTATTTTAAAATCAATGACCAGATGCAGAGCTTTTGTTGAAGTCGCCTAATAACACATCCAAAATATACCAGACAAATTCTTGCCACCCCACTTGAAAAGAACATTCTCAGGGGACGGAGCACTCTCCATTCCACCTCGGTGCAGAAAATCTGATCATGCATTCTTTTGACTCAGAAGAGGCCATACGAGAAGGTAGACCATTATTTTGCCGAATAGATCTTGGCTGAAATCAGAGAATTTCAGAAAGATGTTTAAGCGTGTCTTACTGAATTTACAAACACATGTGACTGTGTGGATCACAATAAATTATGGATAACATCGAGAAGAAAGGAGACCTCAGAACACTTAATTAAGCTGATGTGAAAACTACATTTAGACCAAAAATCTGTTTTCTGAGCTTATGTGTATCTCAGAATTGTATGTATTCTCTATATGTATTAAACCGATATGATCAAAAAATCGTTTGAGAAGCTGGACTGTATGAAGAAGAATGTGGTGTCAAGAATGGAAGAACACTTACCACCAGTCTGTCTTATGCAAATGAAACAAATTTGTGTGCAGAAAGTGAGGAGGACTTGAAACTAATGCTGCAGAAATCAGAGACTACAACTCTCAATATAGGTTACATCTCCAATTAAGAAGAAAAAAATCCTCACACTGAAGCAATGGGTTATTTCATGATAAATAGAGAAAAGACTGAAGTTATCAATAATTTGATTTTAATTAGATCCACAGTCAACACTATTTGCAACAGCAACCAAGAAATCAAAAGATGTGTAGCATTAGGAAATTCTGCTGTCAAGGACCTTTCTAAATTACTAAATAGCAATTGTTAGATGAAAGACTAAATTGTGTCTGCTCCAAATCATGATATTTTCAATTCTTTCCTATGCATCTGAAAGTTGGACAATGAGTAAGGATTACAAAAGAAGAATAAATGTCTTTAAGTTGTGATATTGAGGAAGATAGCTAGATATTCCATGGCCTGCCAAAAAACAAACAAGTCTGACTGGAAGGAAGTTCCTCCAGGCTGTTCCTTACGGGGAAACTTCAACTCACACACTTTGGGCATGTGGTCAAGAGAGGGCCGTCATTGGAAAAAGACATCAAGCTGGGAGAGGAGGGTAATAGAAAGAAATGAAGATCTATATCAAGAGAACGGATAGAGTGATTGCAGTGGGTCTGGACACATTAAAGACTACAAGGACGACACAGCTGAAACCTGTTCACTATCGATGAATATTTGTAATTTTTTTTTTTAATTGCTAGTGGCCTAGTGGCAAGAAGGTGCGCTGCAACCCTGAAGATACTTGTGTCAAGGCCTCCAGCTGCTCATGGAAGAAGGATGGGCAATCTCCTCCCGTGTAATTAACTGCCTCTGAAAACCCGCCAGAGGGTCAGCTATGGGTTGGTTCTGACTCAACAACAAACAACAACAGTATTGGAATACAAAAGAATATATGAATATATTTTAGTATTTGGAATACAAGTGACTTAGCTTCCAGAATCACAATGTAAGTAATTCCCTGAAGTATAGAAAATGGACAAATGGGGGGTGACAATACTTATCAACCATAACCAAAGACCATAATGTAATGTGTTACTGATCACAGGCGCTCAGGTCCACAGACAGAGGGGAGATAATGGTCGTTCTTATGAGACAGTCTGCATAAGTTCTACAACTTACTTTGATGAATCGTTATTAGAGTGTAAAGCTGTGGAGTGGCCCTCTGAGGGTCAAATACTGCTCTTTCTCCATTTGAAACAAAGACTAGTCAAGAGAGTCAAAGACTATTAGCCTAACAGACTAGTAAATCATGTAAACTGAAGTCTCCATGACCTTGGGACTAAAGTTAGTTGGATAATAGCTGTATTTTGAAATGACTTCATATTATGTTGCATTTTGTAATAAGCATTTTTAATATGAAGAATTAGAAATTAAACCTATGTCTTAATGAACTACAGTGAAATAGGTCAGTCATGAAATGATCAATATTGACCATGGCCATCACCATAAAAAAGCTAAGACTTCATGGAATCATACATGGACTCATTCTTAGACCTTTACCGTGGAAGAGGAGTGAAAAGTCACAAACAGGGTCATATTAAGATGAATAAAGGGGACAGAAAAGCGAATAAAGGGACAATCAGTATAGTGTCACTAAAGACGGAAAAGACATGGAGAGGGAGAGGAAGAGCGATAGAAATGCAAAGTCCAGGAGGAAAGTGAGAATGTGTGTGATCTTGTGGGAACTGAAGTGAACATCACAGACCAAGCGCATGAATGGTTAAATAAAAACCAAGTTTTCTTTTTAAAACCTTTACTCAAATCACAGTAACAGATAAAAAAAAAAAAGATAATTTCTTAGGTTTCAAAACAGATTGTTAAAATGTACATTAAAATAGAGATAAGTTTAAAATAATAATAAATTAAAGTTATGGATGGTATTTCCTTTTGAAGCCAAGCCTTGGCTTGATCATCTTGAATAATCCCTGAAAGCTATTTTATCATAATTTGCCATATGTCTTCGGATTGTTTGAATGTTGATAATTAGTTATTAGTTATACTCTTTTAATTCTGGCCACTGGAGTGAAAAAAAAAATCATGAATACAAGCACGTTTCAGAAAGGCAATAACCTGAGGATAAATATATCAAATATGATGGCATCATTCATGTTACGCTTCCATCAGCCAGCAAAAATGTGAAAGGATCTATCATACATAATAGAACAGTTTCCCTGTGGAAGAGAAATGAAACCTGTGCTAGATACCGCTAAGGACAACTATTTGATGTGGTTTGTTATATGCTGTCGAGCCGCCTGTGACTCATAGCGACCCTATGTACAACAGCCCTAACCCCTGCCCAATCTCACTGTCTCTGACACACGTACCCCCATTACTCCAGTGACTGAATCAATCCATCTCATAGAGGGTCTTCCTCTCCTGTGCTGTCCCTCTACCCTCCCAAGCATGATGTCCCTCTCCAAGAACTGGTCCTTCCTTTTCAAAGTACGTAAGACAACCCTTCAGAATCGTTGCCTCCAAGGAGCAGCCTGGTTTAACACTCTGTAGGATGAACCTCTTTGTTTTCTTAGCAGTCCATGGTACATTCAATACTCTTCTCCAGCACCACAGCTCAAAGACATAAATTCTTTTCCTATCATCCCTAGTCATTGTCCAGCTCCCTGATGCATAACAAGTGATTGCAAAGACCATGGCCTGTATCAGGTGCACCTTAGTCTCCAGAGTGACATCCTTGCTCTTCAGTACTTTGGAGAGGTCCCTAACAGCAGATCTTCCGATCGCAATACATCTTTTAATTTCCTGGTTGCTTGTGTCAAGAGTGTTGATTATAGAGCCAAGCAAACTAAAGCTGTTAACAATCTCAGTCACTTCACCATATATCATGATTTTGCCAATTGGCTCAGTGATGAGAATCTTCTTTTTATTGATACTGAGCCTCAATCCATACTGAAGGCTACAGTCCTTGACCTTCTGCAGCAAGCACCTCAGGCCCTCCTCAGTTTCAGCAAGCAGGGTTATTTGATAGCATGTGAAATCCTGTAGTGCATAAACTCAGGCTTGACCTAAAGAACTTTAGAACTGAACAAGTCAGCTAATTGTAGAAAAGGCTCTCCCAGAATGTTAAGTATGACTTCTAACATTAACATTAATCAAGTTCAAGCAATGTATTAAATTCTAGGCATAAAAACTCTGTTATTGAAAGCTAAGCAAGTCTTGTCTTTGAGTGAGGTTGGGTTAAATGTTCTCCCAGTGGCAACTTCATGAACGTCTTTGAAAGATAAGCACAGACTAGAAGAGTGTATCTACAAGATCTCACTGGAAAAAGAAGCAAGGGGTAAAAAGCAAAAGCACAAATAACTGAAAGAAGATACTAACATGGAAGTAACACCTCTCCTACAACTAATTGCTGCTGTGATTCCCCTCTAATTAGGGGCCTCCAAATGTCTTTTCTTTTTAAATCTTCTGCCAAGATATTAAACTCAAGCCTGGTTTACAACAGCTCTAATAAAAAGAATATATTTTGCAGTGGGATTTGTAGAGTTCCTGTTTGTACCTGTCATTATTTTATTTGATTTTATTGACTTAAATTGCATTCTCAGGTGCTGCTTCCATGATTAACGAGGGCATTGTTTGCAGGGCAGTAAGTAAACACTTTCCTCTTAATGAAATGCATTAAAGAATTAACTTTATGTCAGTCCATTTTATTGAAGTGGTATTTTTAAGCCCTGTTAAAATTGTTTTATGGACTTCGTAACTGTTGTAACACATTGGGAGGTAATCACATTAGCTGTTGCCTGCTGAGTCTGGCAAGAACCGGTCAGTAGTTTAAAGGAACTCTTCCAATAATACAGCCAGCTCCCTGGTAACTGGGTGACTCTCACTGAAATACTCTGACTGCACTATTAATCCAAACAATTATTTCAATCCCATTTATGCTTCATTTGACACCCAAATTAAAAACATATTACTTATAAAAACAATCTGCATAGAAATGTTACCCCCAAGGTTCAAAGTAATGGGGCTATGTTATAGTTAAAGTTACATATTAATAAGAATTTTTCATCATGTGTTTGTTTTCATTACAACTCACCATGTTATAACTAGCTAACTTGAAGAAAGCCTGATGTTATATTGAGTTCTATTATGTCAATTTATTATGACCACTATGAAGAACACGTGGGCTTTTCTTGACATTGTTGAGAGTCAAATCACCAGGAAAATAATGGAAATTATGCCTTAATAACCACAGTTATCAGGCTCCCAGATATTGCTCCCTATGGATAGTGACTTATTCTTCAGAATCGCAGTGTTCTCCCATACGGTATCATAGTTGGGCTCTCTGACCAACAGAATGCAGATGATGTAATGGTATTCATTTGCAAAATGAGGTTGGGTCTATCTTGAGTGGTTTACCCCAAAGTGACTTAATCAAGTGAGCTCTAGAGCGGACCAGTTGGCAGTGCCTGGAAATAATAAACATTTGTTGTTTTAAGATTCTATGTGAGAGTAAGATAGACACTGAAGAATAGGCAGAAATTGCAAACTGTGAGGATTTTGAGAATGCTAGTAAAAACTTTATGTGCCTTGAACTCAAAGGCTTCAAGGGAACTGAAGAAACTCTTGTTGTTGTTATGTCCCGTCGAGTCGTTTGCGACTCAAACTCTTACTGCAAATTAAAATTTAACATTACAGCTGGTGATCGTGTTGTTGATGTTATGTACTGTCAAGTAAAGCATTCATAGTTGACAGTCCAGTTGGTTTTCAGAGACAGTCAGTTTCACAGGAAGAAACAGTGACTCTTTCTCCTGTATAATCGCTGGTGGATTTGAACACGTTTCCTTACTGTCAGGTATTATTCTGATTGCTCCAAATTGTCAATGTACTTGGATGCTAACTAATAGGTTAGTTAACTTAAAGGAAGTTAGTTGACTAAAGAAAGTTCCACGTGAAGCACCACCAAAAAAAAATGTCTTATGATCTACTCCAGGAAACTCAGTCATTTAAAAAAAACCCCTATGGTGGAAGAGGTGGACAGGGAGAAAAGTGCAACAATGAATAAATAGAAATCCAAAATCTCTGTAAATTTTCATTAAAATTAATAATGTTTGTTGTTGTTGTTGTTAAGTGTCATCGAGTCGGAGGCAACTCACAGCAACCCCACAAATGAAAGACCTGGACACCGTTATAACTTTCGTCCTTTCTCCAGGTTTATAGGGTTTCCAGAGACAAGCTATTACAGAAGTGGATGCCACTCCTGCTTCCAAGCTTGTTTTAATCGGGGAGCTCCATCAAACACTGTCTACCATATTAATAATAATAATAAAACCTATGGAACACAATTGTGCTGTAACACATGTGGGGTCACCACAAGCCAATGTCAACTGCCTCTGGTAGAGTATTACGCTATTAAATGTGTAAGGACACATTTATTAAAGTGATACCTTTCAAAATATTCATGAGAAATAGAAAAGTTAGGCAGACTCTTAGACAACCAATAAATTCAATGGTAATTAAAACCACGCATCCTCACCTCCAGTACTCTGCCACAAATTAGAATAATCCTAGATGGGACTATAGGTGAACAATAAATTCAATGCTAATTAAAATCATGCATCCTGAACTCTGCCACAAATGAGACACAATTCTGGATGGGTTTATAGGTGAACATTGTAAAATTATCTGGAAATTATATTCCATATATTATCCCTTTTTTATTAGGAAAAACAGATTCTGAGTCTAATGTATTTTTTAACTTTTAGAAGTCAGCTAGGTGTTATATAAAGTGATAACATTTTAAACTATGTTTTCTTAACTAAAATACATGGAGAAACTCAAATAAAATATTCATCCTAATCTAACTGTAAATTTTAACCCCAAAATTCAAAGATCATTATTAACAAAGGTAAAGGTTTACCCCAAAGGTAAAAACTGTTAGTAAAGAAAATTCAAATTGCAGAAATTTAAATGACAGAGAAGTTAATTTTTCTCTCCTGGAAGATTCCTCCTTGGTTAGAGCTCTGCTTGCCCTGGGCTTCTAAAGTCCCTGTCACTGTCATTTCAATTACATGAAGAGGAGAGATCATCTGGGGCAAGTGTGGTACCTTATGTCACTTACTCACATGACTCCTATTAACTTCAAGGAAACTTAGCTTGAAATATAGACTTTAACTAAGAAAGTTAAAAGGAAAAAAAGAAGAGGGGAAGATATTCTGGACACGAAGCAGCCATCTGCAACAGGCGGTCATAAAACCAATCACTTCCCCCATCATATGTTCAACCTACAAGAAACTCCAGATCTTCTACTGTAAACTCCAGGCTGATGGCTCTCCCATTACTGTTACTGCTTTTTGAAACCACGAAGAATGCTTCAAAGTCAGTCTGGAATACTTGGGAACTGAAGGTTATCAGATGCAAAAGCACTGAGCAATATGCTTATCTCAGTGTGAAAGAGCGTCCATGCCAGCCCATGGACCCTCTCTTAGAATCCACCAATGGCTCCAAGAGAAAAGCTGGACAATGTCCTTTTCTGTGATTAAACTGCCTCTGAAAAACCCACTGGAGAGTCAGCCATCTGTTCATTCCAATTCAAGCAGACACAAAAACAACAACATTGATACTACCTTGCCTTACATTGGACAGTACAGAAAGAACTCTCATTAGTTAACAATTATACATTGTTACAGCTCAGATACTTTAATTCTTTTCTCGTGTGTGTGTGTGTGTGTGTGTGTGTGTGTGTGTGTATGAGAGAGAGAGAGAGAGAGACATACATATACACAAAGTTCTTGACAACAGAGACACTGCATGACATAGAATTGTGTTTGTTGTATGCTGCAAAGTCCATTTTTGACTCATACATAACTAATACGACAAAGTAGACACCGACTTACATGTTGACTCTCACAACATCGCACATGTTGCCATTTTGTACAAACCACCACAAACCTCTTGTAAACCCGCCAGATAAATTCGAATTGCCAACATTTCAGGAAATAGCTGAGGACTCAACGTTTCTGCCAAAGGGCTTTCTATATTTCAGAATGCTAACCTTAGTAAATGAAGAATCAGGTCCAACACACAGCTACATTTCTTACCAGTCTTACAGTGAATGAAATAACTCATTTCCTAGATTATACACTTCCTCATTTGGGGAAAATAAAATGATACCACCTATCCTATTTGCACTAAGGGGGTTGCTTTAAAGTTCATATGAATTACGTAAATGAATGAGTTTTGCAAACTAACAGTTGGAATATACCTAACCATAACTTGTTATTAATTGTACCCATAGGGGCATGTTAAAGAATAAAATCCCCCATCTCACAGAATTTATCTTGTACTCCACTTCCTTCATTTTCACAGCAGTACAAGCGAAGGACAAAGAGACACTCTTTACTCTGGATTCACTCTCTTTTGGCAGTGTGTTTCACAACCTTAACTTCATTTAAGCATGGTTCCGTGGTAAATTTCTATATATAACTGCACTTTCAAGTTGCTTAAAGATATAACATAATTGGATGTACCTTTAACCCAGTGGTTTAAAATCCTAAAGGAATGGCGTGCACACAACATCTTCTAGCATTAAATAGCCTAAGATCAAATAAAACGCAATGAACAATGTCTGCTCCTACTGAACTGGAAATGTTGTTAGCGAGGTGCTGGACACAGATGACAGGGCTACCTCAAGAAACATAATGAGGCAGTTTTGTCAAGCCAAACCTTTTAAAATGTTTGAACTCCATAAAATCCTGCAGGCATGACAGATTAAATGTAATACTTACCTCTGATTCAGAGCCGCAGCCCGTATCATCTCATTCCTGTAAATAAGAACAGATGTGCTGTTAGACGGTTTTGATTTGTGTTTTTATTTTTTAGCGCCCATCTAGCATAGTGAGGCTTTTCCATTTAGGGGGAGGACAGAGGAGCTTTGTGTTCCCGTTCAAGCATGTCAGAACTGGGAGAATCAGTCTCACTCATTCCCACCCTATTAAAAGAGAAGCTCAAACCAATTTACAGAGTTAGCTGTGTGGCTTAAAGATGGATGAAAAGAAACTGAACCATCTAAATGCATCTTCAAACACTTAAGCCTGACAGGCGAACATTACTATGGCAAGTTTTTGAACATAACAATTATGAGTTTCAACTTCAGTTCATGTTACATAGACAGCAACATGAGATGTCAATAACCACCTAAAACAAAAATAGGTAAAGTTCCTGCAGGCGCCAGGTCTCAGGGCAAAGCTTCTGCTTCCACAATCACACACACATTGCTCTAAGAGTTGTTATTTTTAATAGGAAGATATCTTTTTTTCTACAGCAAAATATACAAGTCTCAACTTAAACATATATAAAAATGCAATTTACAAGTTTGGCATGATCATGTCTGTTGATGACAGCTTCACGAGAATTTCACAAATCTAATTAAACAGGTCACAGAAACACGCTTGAATGTATTCACACGGCAACAATATGGGAAAGATGATATGATAGAAATTTTCACTTACTTTTTCACATACTGTTTTACTCAAGAAACCCAGAAAAATGCAATAATAAAGTTTACAGTAATATAAGGTCTGTCAAAATTAGTATTGCATAGATGCATGTATAAAACAATGCAGAATGGTCATTAAGTGGTGGGGTTTTTGATAATCATACTTGCATAATCACTAATTGCTTAGTGCATTGGTTTGCCTTTGATTCACACTTAAATGACATATGACTGGAGGACAACATTACATAATACTGAATGGAATTCTACCCATGCAATTCCTCCCTTATACCTGCTGTTTGAGCCCACTTTTGCAAACACCCTCTGTGTTTTATATTAAGCAGAGCAATTAAGAAAGAGTGTATCAGACTCTTTCTGTATTTATTGTCATAACAACAATTGAAAAGTAAAGTGATACCATCTACCTGCATTCTTTTCCCTACTGGATCACAAAATATCTCCCTCTGTTTATCTGGCAGATAGATGCACCCCAGCATCTGAGTCACGCTCAATTCATGATGATCGTGCATTAGGTTTTCAAGTCTATAAATTTTTATGGGAGGAGACTGCCCATCTTTCTGTCTTAAGTATAAGTTCCGCCCACTGATCTTTCAAATAGAGTCCTAAAACATTCCTCCCCACACCAGAGCTCACACTCACCAGCATCGAGTCAATCTCAACCTCTGGCTATCCTCCAGCGTCTTTCCAAAGCTGTATATCTCCATAGAAGACTTTCTATCTTTCTCCCAGGAATCTATTGCTCTTCAGACTCACTGGGGATATGCAGACTTCTAACTAGCAGCACACTACACTATGGCTTATGCCAGGTGTGTCATGTACATATGTTCTCGTGTTACGTCAAGTCAGACCCAACCCAGAGGTGACCTTCCAGAGGATTTTCAGAGGCAATAATCACACAGGAGGAGAGTGCCCATCCTTCTCCTGTGGAGCAGCTGGAGGGTTTGAACCACATGCCTTCAGGATTGCAGCCCAGTTTCTTGCCACTAGGCCATCAGAGCTCCCTCTTATACATATACACATATGTGTGTATATACCTATATATCTGTTCTCTCTTCTCTCTCTCACTCCCGCTCCTTCTCCCTCTCCCTCTCTCCCTCCCTTCTTTACTTTTTCTCTCCAATTCCAATTTCCATTTTCTTTTGATACTGTAGAAATATAACTTTTGAGTCTGGATATACATTCTAACACAAACAATATTATTTTAAAAATAGTTACTATTGTGTCCTCTTGGTTGCTTTTGCATCGGCTCCAAATCATAGAGACCCCACAGAAGAAATCCTCCAAGGACTTTGAAAGCTATGGCCTTTCAGAAGGAGATCACTAGTCTTGTTTGCCAAGGTGCCCCTGGGTGGTTTGAATCACCAGCCCTTTGACTAGTGGTGGAGTGCTTAAGCATTTGTTGTAACAAAACATACAGGTGAAAAGTAAACAGACAAAACCAGTTACTCTCAAGTCTATTTTGACACATGGCTACTCTGTTTCAGAGTAGAATTAAACATTATTTTTAAAAAACTCTGACTTTTTGGAGGTAGATCTCTGGTTCTTATCTCTGAGTTGCTTATGGCTGGTTACAAATAATAAATCTTACAATTAACATTTGTGACAATTAAAATTATATACCAATTTGTCTGTATTTTGCATCTCAGTTACGTGGTAGTTATGATGTTGCTGTCATATACCTTCGAGTCAGAACCGGCCCTAGCTGACCCTCCAGCGGGTATTCAGAGGCAGTTATTCACACAGGAGGAGATTGCCCATCCTTCTCCCATGGAACAGCTGGTGGATTTGAACTGTGTGCCTTCAGGATTGAAGCACAGTTTTTTACCAGTGGGACACCTTAGCTGCCTGGCATAGTCATCCTCTCTTTTGTAATCTGAAATAAAGCGATAATACACAAGATGGAATTTTATTTAATTACCTACATAATGAAATAGTTTTTTGAACAGCCAATCAGTTGACAAGGATTTCCTTAGGGGTATGACCTGTATCTAATATATGGTGATGTTCTGTCAAAGCTCTATGACTTTTTCTCCTCCCTACATTGGACTCTACCTCTAGTTTATCATTGTCTGATCTATAGTTCAGGAGCCTGCTGTATTGACTGCTGTATTGGAGTTATTTAGTTTCTGCAGCCTGTGAGCCAGCAGCCTGTCGTCAGACCTTTCAGTCTCAGGTTCCTCCACTTTTTGCAGCAGAATGCATCAGGAGATACTTCAAGTTTGAGTGAATCCTGACTCCTTAACTTGGAACTGGTCCCTCTCTATTATTCTGTGTGGGATTTATTTGAAATACTTCTCTCCATACATAAGCTTCATTGGTGTTGCTTCTGTAGAAAACCTAGCATAAGTAAGCAGTAATAGAGAGTCTCTCACATCTTTTGGGAAAGTTGCTAGGAGAGGCTAGTCCTTGGAGAAGGATATCATGTTTGCAAAGTAAAGGGTCGGTGAAAGAGAAGAAGACTCTCAACCAGCTGGGTTGACCTAGTGACTGTAGCAACGGGCTTGAGTATGTCAGAGATTGTGAGGACGGCACAGGAGAGGGCAGGGTTCGGATCTCTTGTTCATAGGGTTGCTTTGGGTGATACTTGACTCAGTGTCTCCTAATAACACCACCAAGGAAGCAGTTAAGTGCTTAACCTCAGAGATCTAATTCTCTTCCTCTCTCATTGTCATTGAGTCAGAACCAGCTCATACCTAAACCATCACTGGGGTTTTAGAGTGAGAAGACAGTGCCTAGCCTTCTCCCACGGAGCAGCTCTTAGATTCAAACTGCTCTGCCTAGTTTGGAGTTGGCCGTACAACTTGATACGTGTTAGGCCACCAGAGTTATTATATCACACTAGACCACCCAAAAATCATACGGCCAGAATGGAAAAAGTCAAGTCATTATTTTTACCATTGCAATTTAAATTTGACCTTATAAGAGGATTAAATTAACTTTTGAATGAGTTCTGGGGGATAATGACTATAAAATTGTGAGTTCAAATCACTAATAACATAATTGACTTTAAGATATTAGCTCTTATCGTCTGTGGGCAGCAGTATTGCAAAACAGCATAAGACTGGACAGTAAACTGCCCTTGTCACTGCCATCATTTAAGACAATTGACTAGAATATTCATGTCACCAGTGTGCTCCATGGATTGTGATTCATCTCCGCCATCTTTGAAGTTGGAGTGCCCAAGAGTAGAATAACAATTGATAATTTCTTCTGAGATATTTGCTAAATAAATGGTTTTAATATAAATGTGAGGTATTTACACACAATTATTTATCAACTATGTTCTTAAGCAAATCAAAAAACGTATTGCGATGGGAAAGTCTGCGGTTAGGGACCTCTCTAAAGTACTCAAGAGCACGGTGTCTCTCTGGAGACTAAGGTGTGCCTGATACAGGCCATGGTCTTTGCAATCACTTCTTATACATCAGAGAGCTGGACAATGACTAGGGAGGACAGAAGGAGAATTGATGCCTTTGAGCTGTGGTGCTCGAGAAGAGTATTGAATGTACCATGGACTGCCAAGAAAACAAACAGATTCATCCTAGAGAGGATTAAACCAGGCTGCTCCTTGGAGGCAAGGATTCTGGGGCTTTGTCTGACATACTTTGGACATGTTGTAAGGAGAGACAGGTCTTTAGAGAGGGACATCATGCTGGGCAGAGTAGAGGGACAGCGCAGGAGGGGAAGACCCTCTATGAGGTGGATTGATTCAGTGACTGGGGTAATCAGGATGGGTGTGTCAGAGGCAATACGATTGGCACAGGACAGAGCAGGGTTTAGGGCTGTTGTACATAGGGTCGCTATGAGTCGCAAATGACTCGATGGTACATAACAACAAACAACAACAACAACAGTTAAGCTTCACTTTATCAATTTCTAAAGAACCTGGTAGCATCTACTTCGTAGACTTGCTAAGAAAATCAAATACGTTCGGGATGTGAAGCATTTGGTGCTATCATCACCAATAAACATTAATTGTAATTATACATACTTACTGTCTAAGCGGCCCTCACTCACCTAACAATTCTTCTAGATGAATCATTGTACTTCACAATCACTATCAACTTCTTACCCTTTCATGCCTAGGCTTCAACTCAGGTTTTTCTTAGAAAGAGCCTTGCTATGGGGAAAAAAGTTGACCTTCTTTTCTTACTTAAAAAAATCTTCACTAAGAATTTGCACAGTCCATAGCTTTTACTTCTAGAAAACAGCAATTCTATTAGATTAATGTAATGAAGACTTTACCTTTTTTAACTTCAGAAGAATTTTGAGTTGATTCTTCTTTGATTTTTCATTTTAAAACCAGCCGTGCCCACAACTAGACCAGAAGTGACATGAAACATACCTTTTAGATGTTTACCCTTTTAAAAAAAATCTGTCTATTAGTGCCCATCTCCTTATGCTACTATTGTGCAAACAAGGAGTGACTTCTTACACCTTCTCTCTGAGTCCACAACCTGCATAACCCTGACTCCACACACAAGCATATGTTGTTCCCCAGAGAAGCTGGGGACACAGGGAAGATAACGAGTTGGTTTCAGGCTAGAAGCTGTAACCAAGAGGACACAAAAATTACAAAAATACAAGGTTTTCTATCCATTTTCAAAATAGAGAATGCAGTCTCATGAACCAATGTCCAAAAATATAACAAAGGTATATGGAGGAAATCCTTCCCTCATGTAATTCTGCAGCTGCTCAGTTTCCTTACTGCATAAGAAAAATCACCCACATCTAGTTGTTTACTTCCTTTAGACATAATGTTGAAAAGAATTAATATATATCCTTATTTTTCTTTTTCATGGACAGAAAGTCATATAATATTTACTGAACGATTCCTGTGTGTTAAAAGTTTAAGGTTTTGAAGCTCCCTCTCACCTACTTTGGACATGTCACCAGGAGGGACAGGTCCTTGAAGCAGGACATTACGCTTGCAAAGGAGGAAGGTCAGCACAGTAGAGGAAGACCCTGAATGACATAGGTTGACACACCGTGACAATGGTGTCAGCAGGTACATCAGAGATGGTGAAATTGGCTCAAGAGAGGGCGAGGTTCACAGCCTATGTTCTTCGGGTCGCAATGAGTTCTAGTCGATTTGATGGCACATAACAACAACAATAACAACAACAACAGCAACATGTCATTCTTAGTCATCCAGTGAGGCAAGTCTAGGTTCCACATGATCACAGAAGTGGAATCAACTGCCATCAGAGCCAGCCATAGACCTCTGACGTGGTATGAGATGGTCTTCTGGGTGTCATCAGCCAGTACTAAAGAAACACACTCAGAATGAAATAGAACAACTCTCCTCTCCCGAAATCTGAGTGGTAACAAAAATGGAACTACTTTTTGTATAAAAAAGGGGTGTATGTGTGTGAGAGAGAGAGAGAGAGAGAGCGAGCATGCGAGAGATCTTGAAGCTATTGTGTAGGGTAAATCTTATTTAACTGTAACTTAGTATTCACACATCAGGATTTTTCATTATATTGCGACAGATATTTAAAACAGGGAAAAGTGCTTTTAAACAATGTGACTTCTTTTCTTCTTTTCAATATGTCTTAATAAGCATTTCTCTTCAGTCTCTATGTGCACTAGGCAGTGAATGGAGAAGGGAAGGCCATCAACCTGCTAGAGAAATGGAGATTGGTTCAGAAGCCTGGGCTCTGCCTAAAGGCACACATTGTAAGCAATGATCAGTAAAATTAAATCTTACCCTGAACAAGACAAATCATTGTCAGCAGACATAGTGTGTGTTATTTGGTGTAGGATGAAAATGAAGATTGTGGCTGCTAGAATAGTTTAAAAATGGTTTCACGGTTTCAGGGGAAAATAGGGGGAAGCCTTAACAAAAATCTTTATTGTTGGAATTTGAAGAGAATGATTATTTTTAGTTAGGTTACAAGCATTTCACAATAATCGCAGTTAGAAATTCATCTCAAGAATACACACGTATGCATTCCCTCCCCATCTCCACCACCAAGGCAGAATTCTTCACCGAGATTAGATTCCTTCAGGGCAAATTTGTGACAGGGAGGCTGTAGACTGTATGGAAGGCTCTGGTGTTGCTAGTTTGAGTGGAGAGAATGAAAGTTATCAGACTTGTGTGCACTTATGCTTTCAAAATTAGCCACTTTTATTTATGGTGTTGTATGTCTTGGAGCAGTTTCCATTTTCAATAAATAATTAAAACATATCTCACCTACAACATATCTCTCAGCTTCTAAAAAAAAGTCCTAAGAAAATAAATGAGACTTATACATATTACGTGGGGACTACAGGAGGGAAAATACAAGTGTAGATAAATAAAATTAGTTTTGCTTGCCCTTCTTTTAAACAATAAGGGAAACTTACAATTTATCCTAATAGTTCAATTTTATTTTCTTTCTTTTTTGAACAATGTTCTGCAGTATAACCTAAGGTCTTCTCCTGTTTGTTGGAATAGTCTGTAGCATGTTGTACAACTATGAAAAAGATCATATCTCCATTGGTTCTAATCTACCAGCTTCTCTCCAAGAGAGAAAGATTGAGACCCTCAAAAACCTTACGAAGGGCCCCTAGGAGTGAAATTTACTAGATGGTGTGAGTTTAGATTTTATAGTTAACAGTATAAGTTAGCTTTATTTCTATTTTTTATGTGCTCAAAACTTTGAAAACCAGCTTAAGCGTCATTAATCTGTGTAAAAGGACCTCTTCTTTCCCTGCAGAGCTTCAGTGGGATAGAATTGGCATACGTTAAATTGAATATATATAACTATAAAAACCCAACACTCATTGCTGTCAAGGGGACTGTCTCATACCTGACCTTCCATTGGATTCCTGAGACTGTAATTTGCATGGGAGGACCTTTCTCCTGTGAAACCTCTACCTGGTGGATACAAATTTCCAGAGATGTGCAACTTTTGGGTTAGATACGCAATTCTCTATGGATTATATCATCAAATATCCTGAAAACATACACAAAGTACAATGAAATAAGTTTATATATAAATATACTCATAGTTAAGCTAACAAGCAGTTGAGTATGTATGTATGCATGTGTGCTTTTATAGTTATAATCTCACCCAGAGAACAGTTTATCTCTTCTGTCACCAGAGATGAGTTCACATTTTCTAGAATTTTGTTTAAATTGAATTCTGTATTAATACTGTTTGAATCTGGTACGTTCCAGCATTTTAGTTTGAATTCAGTCCATGTTGGTACACCCATTAATCACTTGTTCTTTTTTGGTTTGGAATAGTATTCCATTGCATGAATATACTACAGTGTATTTGTCTGGTCACCAGTTGTTAAGCACTGAAACGGCTTATTTTTTTGAATGTAACAACCCCTTCATGGTCATCATTCTCATACACTTAAGTATTGTCTCTGAACTCATTATTTTTGAACTTTCCTCTTTCCTGACTATTTCCTTGCACATTCTGAGTCCTTAGCTTTTAACAGGTTCTGTCGTTGTGTTTATGGTGCTCCTTTTATCACTTTTTTTCTCTAAGAAATGCTTAATTGTGGTTTGAGTAAAAGTTTACAAAGCATACTTTAAAAAAAATCATTCATTTAAATTTTGTTCCATAATATTAATTATAACACCCACGGTGTGTGTGCATCCATTCATTCGATATTGTATTTCTCTTTATTTTTATTAATAGTCACTATATATTAAATAATTTTCTACTTTCCCCCTTCCCTTCCTGGGAAGTATCCTAATAATTGCTTTCTTTGTGTTTGAACATTACCTTGGATTTTTTGTCGTAGTGGTCTTATATGATGTTTGTTCTGCTGTGACTGACTCATTTCACTCAGCACAACATCCTCTAGGTCCATCTGTGTTGTGTGCTATTCACACATCCTCCATTGCTTTTCAGTGCTGCATAGTACTCCATTGTGTGAATAGTCTATCCATTCATTCATTAATGGGCACTTGAGTTGTTTCTAACTCTTTGCTATTGTGAGTAATGCTGTAATATAAGCAGTGTATGCAATTGTCTGTTTACATTCTAGCTCTTTTCTCCTTAGGTTTTACACCTATTAGTGGAATTGTTCTTACTGCCTCATTTCATCTTCTAAACTTCTCTAGAACAAGTACTTCTGTGAATTACCTGCTCATGTCATATGGAGAATGTGTTTAATCTGAAATTTCATGTTCTATTGTGAGTTTCTGACCTCTAGGCCAACGTAGTTCTATGTTGTCGTTATTGTTGTTAGGTGCCATCGAGTCAGAGATGACTCATAGCGACCCTATGAACGAACTGCCTGAGCACTTTTCATAGAGTTTCTAGAGACAAGCCATTTCAGAAGTAGATGCCACTCCTGCTTCCAAAGCTTGTTTTAATTGGGGAGCTCCACCAAACACTGTCCACCATGGTTAACCATTATAATCAGTGTCACAGTGTTTAGCATCACAGCAACCATGAGTTACCTCTGTACAGCAATGCATAGATCAGTGCTATACCACCTGGAAGAATGTTTGACAAAAAAAACAATTTGAACCAGATTAGGTGAACTAAAATGTTGAAGAAATACAATAGTTGAGATAGGCAAATGTTCTAGAAGCAAACCATTATGCACTTTCCAAGTAATCTCCCTAAAAACTTTTCAGATATTAACACAGATATTACAATGGAGATATTGGCTCGGTCAGAGTGTGATAATTGACACATCAATATATGTGATTGTTCAGCTCTATTTATTCCTGCATGTTAACATTACATTAAATTTTGATAATTCATTCTACAACATGAACTTAGTGTTAGCTAACTCATTTCTAAAATGGGCCTGTGGGAAAATAAAGATGGAAAGACTAGTTCCTGAAGGAAAACTGGGCTTTCAGAGACATCTTCATGTCTTCTCTTTTCCGGGCTAATCACTCCAAATTAAGTTACAAGATAAGAATTTGCTCACTCTCTCACGTGCTTCATCTCTCCTTCCCCCCACCCCGCCGTCACCGTCATTCATTTTCTCTCTCTCTCTCTCTCTCTCTCTCTCTCTCGCTAGTACTCTCACTCTCTTACATACAGGCATTAGATATAACAACATTTTTATCTAATGTTGTTGTTGTGTACCCTTGTGAGCTGCAACAGACCCATAGCTGACCCTCCGGTGGGTTTTCAAAAGCAGTAAATTGCATGGAAGGAGATTGCTCACCCTTCTCCCTAGGGGCCGCTGGTGGATTCAAACTGTATGCCTTTGGAATCGCAGTGCAACTCCTTGCCACTAGGCCAACCAGAGCTCCCATGTGTTTCATATTAAATAAGCAACGAAAAGCAATAGAGATCAGAAGAGAGATACCAATGCACATGAAGATTAGCCAGGATCGAAAGTTAAGACAAGACTTTGCCCTAGAGCCACCACAGGGAAAACTATCCTCTAGAGCCACCACTGTGAACTTGAACTCCTACACTAGGAGAAAATACATTTCTGGTTTTTAAACCACCTATTTGTGGATACACATAATAACAGCACTAGGCAGATGTTGTTGTATGGCATGAAGTCGGAACTGCCTCATGGATGACCCTTCAGTGGGTTTTCAAAGGCAATGAATTGTCAAGGAGGTGACTGCCCATCCTTCCCCAGAGGACCAGCGGATGCAGCTGGTGGGTACAAACAAGGTATCTTCAGGATTGCACACAGCTCCTTCCCACTAAAAGAGATTTTGTACTTTTCTTTCTGCCTCTAACTGAATTCCATCCTATACCTATAATTTAGTAAATTATTCTCTATTCATAAACAAGGTCTTTCTATTTATTTAAACAGTAGTACTAATGATACTACAACCAATATCCTTGAGTACATGTATCTTTGCCCACCTGTAAAAAACTTCCCCTAGGATACATTTCCTGATTTTAATTTCTACAAATATTATTAAAATGCTAACCAGAAGAGTTGTGAATTTTACTGCAGAATCAACTCCATAAAAGTGTGCCCGTTCCTATAGCTTCATCTAAGTTTGTTTATTATAATGTTTTAAAACACTTTTACCAATTTGGTGTTCAAAGGAGCTGCTGAATTTTTGAATTTGTGTTTCCTTGAAGAGAGTAAGAGTGAATAGTTCACTCAGGTTTATCATTTTTACATCAATCGGGTGAATTGAGAGATTGTTCTTGCTTTAACATGGTTTTGTATCATGGCATTTCAATTTTTTTTTAAAAGTAATCCTAAGAGTTCTTGACAGAAGACTGATCCTAACAATTGTCAGAATTTCTTCAAATATATTTAAAATATGGTTAAAAAAAATCTGTTCTTATTCCTTTTTTTCCAGGTTGTGTGGTGTTTTTTATTTTTCATTTTTATTGGCATATTTGTCTCTCCATTCCCTTATGACTCCTTGATTTTATGTCAAATCTAGAAAGATACTCTCCTTTCTGAGTTATATAGCTGATAAAAATTCCTAAGAGCCAACATATCAAGTTTATGCAAACAAACCAAGTTTATGCAAACAGTGTCAGGTTTATGTGATGCAAGGTACATTAGTAATTTCCACCAACATTCAGTTTTCTTGTCATTCTTGAAATATAAGGTTTGCACTCCCCAGTCTCCAGAGTTAGGGAACTCAGGTGTGTTGTCTAGAGAGTTGTGCTGGTAAACTAAAAGTGGCTGGTTCAAATTTACTAGCAACTCCTCAGAAGAAAGATGGATAATCTCTCCCATATAACCTATCACCTCTAAAAACTCACTGGAGGGTCAGGTATGAGTTGGCATCAATGGCAATGGCAATGAGAGTCTCCTTGATGGTGGCAGCATCATGCGATATGTACTGACCAATGATTTTTGAAAGAAAATGACCTGCATCATGGATAGACTGAGCTATGAAAAGTCGACATACACTTTGCCATTGTCTTTGCCTTACCACAGAGAAAACACTGCATATTGTGGATGGCTGGTCTCTGCTAGCCTGAGATTCTGCTTGACTCCATAGATAGAAAAGGTAGTTTTATGGCTTGTAACTCTAATGACCTGTTCCTTGAAGGCAAGCATTCTTAAGTTTCATCTGGCGTTCTCTGGATATGTTGTAAAGCAGGCTCAGTCCTTGAAGAGGAATGTCATGTTTGGGAGGGTAGAGGTAAAGCACAAGAGAAGATGACCCTCGACGATATGGATTGATTCAGTGACTGCGGCAATGGGGATAGGTGTGTCGGAGACAGTAAGATTGGCACAGGATAGAGCGGGGTTTAGGGTTGTTGTATGCAGGGTCTCTATGAGTTGTAGGTGACTCATTGGCACATAACAACAACATGGGTAATATTCAACTCTACAGCACCTAACAATAGCTAACAATAGGGTCACAAATTCTTCATGTAAAAAAAGTACTTTTGGTCTAGAATGGTGCTTTTAGCCCCACTTTACATAAAAATTACTTGGGAAACTAATAAAAATGAAGAGCCTTTAAATCCTACCTAACACCCACACCCACACCCACGGTCAATTTGACAGATACTCTTCCATACATATTTATATGAAGTAAATCAATGACGAAGTTTGCTTGTTGTGTTGGATTTTTTTTAGTTTTGTGCTTTGTTTACGTAAGAAGTTTAGGCCTTTGACTGCTTATTTCCGCAGTGGGTACAGGCGCTCTTTTCGTGGCTGCTTCTTGGTCTTCAGATTCTCCTCGTGCTCGTTGAGCCTTCCGCACGTGGCATGTGTTTATTGGGCCGCACCTGTAGGGGTCCCCACTTCGTGTCCTTATAGTATGTTCTGAGGTTCTCCTTCTGAGTCTAGTTAATAACAGTGAGAACATGGGCAATGGATTTTCAGACAACTAGGATTTTGGAGAGCTTAGAAGCCTCACCGCCTGTCACTTTTCTTGCTGTGAAGGTCCCCAGCCTTGATTTTGGCCATGGTTGAGCGATAGAACCCGGCTGCTGCCTGATCCAAGCCCAAGAGGAAAAAAAATCACGAAAAATTCTTAAGCGTAAGGATCTATCTTGAGAAAATGATCCCCTGGGCATGTATGCTCGGGAACTTAATCTTGGGGGGCAGTCAAGGTCAGCTGGCATAACACAGTGCAAAAGGACAATGTTTTACACCCAGTTTTGTTGATTAGCAATCCCCGCCTTAAAAGCTGCCGACCAGCCCCACCAAGAACAACTCTGGTCTTTCTCATTTCGAAATAAAGGAGAGTAAAGCAAATCAAACACAAAAAGGTTAAGTGCAAAGGATTAATAGGTCCTGTGCCTTTCAGCCTCCATCACTCTGAGACCTAAAGAACTAGATGGTTGCCTGGCTACCACTGCTAATCATTCTGAAAAGTATCACAGTAAGAGGTCATAATCGTGGGTAAAAGTGTGGAACAAAACTCAAAATTAAAAATAAAAACACCACCACCACACCAAAAACCTCCCAGCATTTCTCAGGTCTGACACAGATGAGTGGAACCTCCCAGATTATGGTCCTTAGACATCAAGCCTCACCGCACCCTCACTCCTCTACTTTCCACTAGACGCTAGGACTATAAGGTGATAACACCAGAGAAATGCATCCTCAGTAAAACAAAATACCACAGCAGATCCAAAGAGCAGAAGACAAAGTGTCAAGGAAAGAATGGTGAAGGGCAATGGTTAACACAAGGGGGAGTAGGTAGAATATTTTTATGTTGATAGATTGTGATTCATGTGACCAAACAAAATGTGTGTGAATTATTAAGTGGAATGTCGAAGTGATGTGTAAAATTTTACACAAGTCATAATTGATATGTAAATAAATGAGCGAGAATGTGAATGAATGATGACATTATGAAATCTATCTTGTGCAGAAGTCTTACTCAAATACTGGATCAAGTATTGAGATTCTATGTAAAAGTCAGCAGTTCAAAGCCATCTGCATTAAGATTTGACAGCCTGCTTCCCTGAAAAGCTAGTCTTGAAAACACTATTTAGCAGTTCTCATCTGACTTAACAGGGCCAGTAGGAGTTGGAATCAACACCACAGTAGTTCATTTTCTAAAGATAGTGCTTTGAGAATCACTGTAAGAAACAATGAGAAGATGAATTCAATTATGAAAAATAAATGTAATTTCAACAAGTATTGATTTGTCAAAACTACCAATTGATCTCTCCGTGGAACTCACTGATGTTATTTTTCCCAACATTGAGACAACCACTTATTTTTATTTACAAAACTGAGAATCTGCTTAGTGTCATTTCTCCTCCCAGGGATGACTGTTGTAATGAATTGCAAAAATAACCATGCCATGGTTCTCTAAATCATAAACACCCCTGATTAAATCATGCAGCCAAAGGCTAAGATTGAGCAGATTTGGTAAGCAACACAATAAATGGCTTATGTTCAAATGAAACATCCAATTATCCCACTGACTATAATAGTGATTGAGAAGAACAAGAGGAAATTTCAGGGCAGGTAGAACTATTCCAAATACTTGAAAATACATAATACTAAGGAAAACAAACCTTAAAATATTTACCATTGAATTATGCCAATTGTTAAATCCCTCTCTGCTAAATAATTAGGGCGGGTTGGGCTGTGAAAACACTTACCATTAGAGGTGTTACAATGAAACCATTGCTGTCAAGTCACTCTGGGCTCATAGGGAGTTGTTGTTTGTGTGCCCTTGAATTCACTGAGCCTGCTCCTGCCCTATGAACAAAAGATGTGAACCTTGCTTGGTCCTGTGCTGCCCTCACCAACGCTGATAGCCAATATGCATGAGCCATTTTTATATTGTGTTTATCCATCAGGTTTGAGGGTCTTCCTTGCTTTCTCTGATCCCTCACCTTTCCAAGATGATGCCTTTCCCAAGGACTGACGTTTCCTAACAACATGCCTCACGCATGTGAGACAAAGTTGCACCATCTTTGCTGCTAAGGAGTTATCTTGATTGCACCTTTTGCAAAACATTTTGTTGTTTCTTTTGGCAAATATTTCCGTTTTCTTCTCCAACACCACAATTCAAAGTTAGCGATTCTTCTGTCATCTTTACTCTTTGCCCAACTTTCAGAGGCTTATCAAGTAATCGGCTCAGATCAGCTGCACCTTAGACTTTAAACTGACACCATTGCTCCTCAGCACTTTAGAGAGGTCTTAGACTCACATTTTCCGAATGCAACATGACTTTTGGTTACAGAGTAGGGTTTAGCAAATGTTTAAACACTTGACAACTTGCTGAGATTTAGCAGTTAGATTTCACCCAGAGGTGCCTCAGAAGACTTGATGGTGTGCTACCCACACGTCACAGTCTTGAAACAGCCATGAAGTATTTCTACAGAAGCTGGAAAGAAGTCAACAGCAACTGGAAATATCAGCAAAACTCTTACACAGAAGTGGTCTTTTAAAGTCTTTGTTCCACACCACTGCTGGGTAGGATCGAACCACCAAGCATAAACCACTTGGATCACTTGGGACCTAGCTTTACATTAAAAAAAAAGTACAATCAGAGGAAAGGGCCACCTTTCTCCAGGGTTCCTAGGGCAACGAGGCAGGGAATATACACTGTGGGTTGGCATGACATTTATATCACATGTGCAGTGTTGTTAATCCCAGCATTCACCTCACGATTAGCACAGACCTGTCATTTAACCTGCGATCCTGACCTGTGGCTTCCACCTGCTCAGACTTTGCGTTCCACGTTAAACACACACAACACTGAGCAGGTGAGTTCTGTCCACATAAGGACAGTCTAAAACACAGAATGAGTTTTCAAACTTTTCATAATTGACTGATAGGCATTTTTGTTCTCTGAGCTACCTCTGACATCTAGTTTATGATTAGTTCATAATGATTATTATTATTGCCTTTCTACTATGGAAAATAATAGTAGAGAAAATGAGAATAGTCCAAATTTGGAAATATGGTATTCAAGTTAAAAATAACATTTTAATTCACATATTAGGTTTCACAAACTCCTAGTTTGTATGGAAAATTAATTGTATAGGTTTATTTATAAATACTATAAATAAATGAACTGTATAGGTTTATTTACCAATAATAATGCCAAGGTTTGTAACCCACAAAGCTAGATTTACTTCTAAATCGGAACAGAAATTATTTTAGTCTAAAAATAGTGACATTCCTAACGAGGCTGTAATATACTGTCACAAATAATGCACAAAATCATCTTCATATTAGGTAAATGTCACCCTAGACTTGAAAGAAAATGAAACATTAGTGTTAAACTGACAATAATTTCCAAATTCAGGACAGTCTTTTATTTTACCAAGAAAACAAAAGTCAGAGAGCCATTGTGATACGCTGCTTTGTTAAGAAACGGAGCGTAGAACTGCAATGTCCTAAAATCCTTCTAGTCTCCCAGTCACGGCCGTGAGTATTCTATTTGGACACCCAGAGTGCTCAGGACATTTGTGGCTGGGGAACCACGTGCAGCCTGATGTGAGGAGTCAGGCATTTGGAAGGGACTCTGACTCCTCCTCTCACAGAAACCAGTCTCTATTTCATCCATTCCCATTTCCAGAGGTTGTTGGTTCCAAAGAAAACATAAACACACTACCCTGGATTCAATGTCAACACACCGTGGCCCTAATGCACACGTTAGAACTGTTGGGGTGTTCTAGGTAGTATAGTCTTCACAGAAGCACAGTGTCGCATAGCTCTCCCTCAGGTTGGCTGGGCTATTTGAACCAACAGCCTTTTGCTTAGTAGCCAAGTTCTTCAACTCTGGTGCTACCAGTGCTCCTCTGGTTTTGTTGCTAAATGTGGCCCAGTGGGCTCTGATGGTAAACTATTCAGGGTACAACAGCAAAGCCCTGTGATCCCAAGTCAGACTCACAATCTCTGCTGTGCTTATCTGTGCAGCAATCACCGAGTTAGTCCAACTTGACAGAGGGAAGGTCTTCCTCTCTCTGCTTCTGCTCCGCTTTCCAGCTTGATGTTCTTTCCGGGAACGTGCTCACGGTGATGCGCATCTTCTAGTTGCCATCAAATGAGTTCTGGCAATTTTTGACCTGGTGTGTGTAACTCAGGAAAATGCCACCCAGAACTGGCAACAATCTGTGACTGCTGGTGTGTATTAACTCTTCAGTCCACTTCATCTAGTGTTTCTCTAGTTTTTACTGAACTTTGATTCACTTTGAACATGTCATTATGAAAGAATAATCCCTGTAAAATGACATTTTACTTAATAATCTAGAGGATCCAGGAAAACAAAGACATCATCAGTGATAGGGACCAACATGAAATTGCAAAAACAGAGCACGTGGTAAGACAGAGTCAAAATCGAAAGAGCTTGGGAATGAGTCACTTCAGTCATGGCCCAGCAACAAACAGAATATCCCAGCCACGAGAAATATTAAACTACGTAATAAAGACTGAATAATAGTTTTAAGTGGAGAAAATGAGTTCTGCTTTTAAACAAAGTATCTTCAGAGTAAGGAATTTCGGCTCTAGCTAACACAGAAATGTTTCTTGAAATCCCCAAATCCCTTTGCTCATAAAACAAACGTCTGTCTTATAATTGATAAACTGAATGAATTTTCTTACCAGAAAGGTGAGTTCCCATGAGGATAAATAGCTTTGGATCTTAGATGACACATATCTTCAATTTTAAGTCAGCTGATATTGAGAGAGTCTCTGGTGAATCTGGTTTATTTCACTTTCTTAAATGATTACTGAACAAATTGATACTATCAAAACTTTTTGATGTACAATCATTTCATCCAATCAGAGCTATAATATTTGGTGGAAACACAGTAAATAGATTTGCTCAGCCCAGACCATTTCGCAGACATAGCAATGGACAATCTCTCCCCTCTGAATAGTATGCAAAGAAAGGTCTTGTAGCAGGGAGGGTTCACTAGAAATTACAATCATCAGAAATTACCCTTTGGGAGGTTTCAGAAGAAATTACATTGATTTTAATATACTATGATAAATAATCATGCTTCTTTTGAGTAATATAGGATTTTTTAAAAAATTTCCTTGAAAGTTTAATTTTGATTAAGCAATTGAAAATTAATTTAATGGTTCAGTTAAAATGACTGTCATTTCTATTTGGTCTTCTGTGGAGGTTAAGACATATTTATAATACAATAGGTTCATATTTAACATCATTCTTTTTGTAAGGTAGCATTTAAACATTGACTCTTTTATTTTGAGGTAGAATCCTTATTTATGTTTATATATGTCTCTCATTGATAAATGGCAATTTCTGCCACTAGACAGATAGGGCTTATTTCTTTCTATCTAGTCAAATTCTGACTTACTGTGGAGGTCAGGAAAGGTTATCGCAGTTAAAGATGTGTGCTGTTCACTGATTATCACCATATAGAATAAATAAAGTTAGCCTGGTGGCTGGACACTGCTATTTGACTTTATAACTCATTCCACCTCATTTAAACTCTTTGATGATTAAACCTATAAAGACTCTTTAAAGTTATAATCACGAGTCCAAGTAATTTTATTATCAGATGTTAAGGCCCTGAACAAAGAATGTAGTCCAACAGTAGTGGTCAGTCTAAATCTTTTTCTTTATAATTTTCTCTGTTATGAATATAGTGCCTCTTTCACCCTTTAGGAAGTTTCAGTAAAAAGTGCATTGACATACAAAAGCTAGTGTTACCAGAAGGTATTACTCTGGCAATTATTTTCCCTTGTTCACTATTAAAAATAAAGGATCAGTGTTACACAACTAATAAGAACTAGACTGGGGCCAGCATGAGAACTCAGAGATCTGATGTCAAATTCATGTTCTTTCACTTCTTCGCTTGCACACGTGGAGTTTCCATGCTTAATAAACTAGTTATGGTTAAAGGTTTTTCTTGTTTAAATTTTAATAATTACAGCACTATTTTCTATTTTTCATCTGATGATTCCTAATATATAGACTGTATTAGCAGAGTTTGCGTGTTAAAAAGTTACAATAAACAAACAGGTAATGTTTAAGTTCTTTCTCTGTTCAAAAAGTAGCAAAGGCTCTGAGATTTTCACAATTTTGAAAAGAAATTTTATCATGAGTATATAATTGACCAAAGAAACAAAAGAAGAATAAACACAAAAGAAAAGCAATCACAGGTACAAAGAATGAAATTAAGACAAACACACAGAGACACGCACACACAGAGGAAGAAATGGAGATGGAGAGATGGAGAGAGGAGAGAGAGAAAGAGAGAGGGAGAGAGGTGGGTAAACATTTAGGATGAAGAGAAAATAACAGTATTCTTCAGAAATATGCTACCTCGCATCTATTTACATATACAGTGATCAATTATAGGTTAATACAATATATTCTATTTTTACTTATTAAAAACTTGGAAACACACCCTACGATAACTCACATTGTAAAAATATGTTATAGCATTTTTCTGATTAAGGAGAAAATGATGTAATAATCTGCAAGTTTTGAGAAGTAATGATTAAAAAGATTATACTACATATGTACATATTTTTCATGGACTATAAATCAATTAAATTTTAATAAGTTAGATTTGTGACATGCAAAGTAGACAGGAATATAATGTTAAGTTGTGGGTTGTTTTTTTTTTCCAGTGCATTGCAGAGTAACATGATTAGTGTATTTGAATTTATGTATAAAATTTAAAAAAAGGAAAAGTTAGAAAGACACATCTGTGTTACTAGAGGCATAGGGAAAAACTGGCAGCATATGCACCAATCTGTTAACAACATTTATTTTAAGATATTGAGGTTCGGAGCACAGATAAAGAGTATATCTTATTTTATTTCCTTTGTAAAAACCTCTATATTGTTTAAATGGTCTGGTATTTACCTTATTTTTTCAAGCTATAAACAAATAAAAACACTGACAGAATTTTTAAATTGATATCTACCCCAAACGATGATATCTTGATGTACATAAATGTATTATAAAATTATATAAATAAAAGAGGCTTTAAACTCAACTATGATAAATAAAAATGTTTTAGGAAAACTCCAAATGATTAGATGACTTCACACAACTGTAATCTTTCCCTTGGTAATGTTTTTCTAATAATAAAACAATCAGAGAGCTCTAATGGCCTAGTATGTAGAGAATGACAACCCAAGGCCTGTGGTTCAAATCTTCCAGCTGCTCCTGGAAGATAGATGGCCAACCTCTCCTTCTGAGCAACAGAGTTTTTGAAAACCTACTGGAGGATCAAGTGTGAGTTGGTTTCGATTGTGTGGCAATGAATCTGAGGGCTTTTTAGTAAAACAACAAATGCTTACAGAATGCTAGCAAATGTTTGTTAGAGTTCTCACGATTGTCCCTCAATAGATGGAAAGACTTGGTGGACTACTTATTGAGCACTTGTGCTGCCAACCCAAAGGCAGGTGGTTTGAATTCATCAGCTGTTCAGTGGGAGAAAGGTGCTCAGTCATCTCTGATACACCTCACAGCTTCCGAAAACCCACCGGAGGGTCAGCTATGAGGAGATTACACCTTGACAATAGTAAGTTTGGGGCTATTGTTTTATAGTGAACACTAATAGATAAATTTATAGGGCTAATGAAGAGTTCTCTATGCTTTACAGCTAAGAAACAGAGCTGATCTAACATCATTACAATCGCAAAAGCCTGGAAAGTTTCTAAGATATGGTGGTTTGCTTTCATATCCTTCTGAAAATTTCACTAATTTTATTTTAAACTCTAAAATTAGCTACTGATTTTTAAAAAATGCTTTAAAACACCATTCCACATGTTAGAATACAGTCTAACAGAGTTCTGGTGAAATGCTCCACCATTTAATTTATAAATTGTATGACTTTTAAGCCATCAAGCACTAAATGTGGGAAATAGTCACATTCAACACATCACCTCTGAATATTGGCTTCACTCATCATACATTGCAAAGCTTGATACCGCTGTATCGTTTAAGAGGGAAGAACAGAGAGGTGTTGGAACTTCAAGGTTCATTGCTACGGAATGTGGAAGGACGTGACACGTAGTAAGCGAGAAATAAGTACCTGGTGAGTGATTTATTGTAGATTTAAGGTTGAAAAGAGAAACAATATGCAAATTCCAGCACAAAAAAAAGTATTATAGGTTGCTGACGTGTATAAAGAAATAATTTTATCTACATTTATAGATCGTCTGTACTGTTGTTGTTGTTGTTATTGTTGTTGAGTACCAACAATTCAGAACTGTCCTGTAGCTCTTCCTCCAGCAGGTTTTCAGAGGTAGTTAACCGCATGGAAGGAGATTGGTCATCCTTCCCCAGCAAAGCAGCTGGTAGATTCGAACTGCCTGTCTTCAGGATTTAAAAATCCTCTCCAGAATAAGTTTGAGGCATTGAATATTAATTCTCAAAGACCATATGGAGGAGGAAGAAAAGACCAAAATGAATGTCAGAAGAGACTAAAAATTTCCCGAGAGCTTTGAATAAAGAAAAATGCAAAAATAAAAGAGATTAACAGAAGATTTCAGAGGGCATCTTGAGAAGATAAAGCCAATTATTATAACAAAATATGCAAAGAGCTGAATTTGGAGGATAAAAAGATTTTTTTATTATTCCCAGCATTTCTAAAGATGAAAGAACTGAAAAATAAACTCAAGCCTCATATAGCTATACTGAGGGACACTTTGGGAAGAATCTTGAAAGATCAAAGAAGCATCAAAATAAGATGGAATAAATACACAGTCACTGGACCAAGAAGAGTTGAGTGACATTAAAAAATTTCAGGAAATACCTTATGAATAAAAGCCAGCAAACAAGGTCATGAAAGAAGAATTTAAAGCTACATAGGAAGCACTGGGACAAAATAAGGAGCCTAGAATCTGTGAGATGTCTATTGATATGTTTTAGTTAACATTTGCAAACCTGGATGTGCCCTCCTGTCTATGCCAGGAAGTATGGATGACTGCTACTTGGCTAAGTGACTTAAGAAGAACTTTATTTGTCTCTATTCCCAAAAAAGAAGATCGAACAGAATGTGGAAATTATTAAGCAATATCATTAATATCACATGAAAGAAAAATATTGCTGAAGGTCATCCAAAATTTACTAGAATTGACAGAAAACTGCCAGAAGTTCAAGATAGGTTTGGAAAAAGCCATGGCACCGGGGATATCATTGCTGATGTTAGATGAATCTTGACTAAAAGCAGAGAACACTAGACCAATGTTTATGTGTGTCTCTTTGACTATATGAAAGCATTTAACTATGTGAATCATAACAAATTATGGCTAATTTTGATAAGATTAAGAATCCAAGAATTATGTCCATACAAAACCTATACAGACCATAAAGAAAAGTCTAGGTCTAGATTGAACAAAGCAAGAGAATGCTCTCTGGTTTGAAATCAGGAAAGCTATGTGCTAGGGTTGTATCCTTTCTCCATACCTAAGCTGAACCGAAGCTGAGCAAATCATTTAAGAGTTTAGAAGCTGGAAGAAGAATGTCGCCTCAAGATTGGAGGAAGACTCATCAACAACCTGTGATTTGCACAAGACAAAACGTTTTCTGAATGTAAGGAAGACTTGAATCACCTGCTTCAGAATATAAAAGACTACAGTCTTCAATACAGACTGCTCTCCAACATGAAGAAGACAGAAGTCCAAGGGAGCTCTGGTGGCCTAGTGGCAAGATGTTGCACTGCAATCCCAGAGGTATGCGGTTCAAATCCACCAGATGCTCTGCGGGAGAAGGAGGGGGCAATCTCCTCCTGTACCAGTCAGATCTGATTTGATGGTACACGTAAAAATAATACAATTAAAAAAAAAAACACACGAAGACAAAAGTCCTCACCACTGGTCAGATAAAGCAGTATCATGATAGATAGAGAAAAGATTGATGGTGTCACTACTTCATATTATTAGATCCAAAATCAACACACTTTGTACCAGTTGTCAAGAAATCAAAAGATGCATCGCACTGGGAATATCTGAGCCAAGGATGACTCCAAAGTGCTAAAAAGCAACCGTATCTGTTTAACGACTACAGCACACCATCCAAGCTATGGTCTTTACAATTGATTTTAAAATTTGGACAGAGTTATGGTTGCAGAATAATCAACGCCTTTGAAGTTTTGTGTCGGAAAAGAGTACTGACTACCCCATGAACCGCCAAAAGAACAAGTGTGTCCTGGAGGAATTGAAATTAATGACACTTCGTCTCACATATTTTGAGCACATTCTCAGAATGAGCCAGTCCTGGGAAGAGGATATTATGCTGTCAAAGTGAAGGGTCAGAGAGAGAAGAAGGTCCCCAACAAGAGAGATGGGTAGAATGATGGTAACAACTTGACTATATCAGAAATCGTGAGGAGGGAGCGGGCTAAGGCAAAGTTCAGATCTGTTCTGAACTGATGGCAACTAACCGCAATGTGTATAAAATATCTCAGAGATGCTAGCCAACCTACTAGGCAGTAAAATATTAAAGCAAGTAAAATATTAAATCTAGTCTAAAAACACTTCAAGAAGTCAGTAGGTATAGCCAATTTGGTAAAGAAATGATGGGTTAAAACTACTGAGGTAAATACAGAACTGTTTAATATCTTAAAAAGCACTAACATAACCATTCGTGTCACTTAGGGACCTCTTTATTAACTAGTGATAAATATTTTCCCATTTATAGACTAAGTCCAACTTTATCATGTCTATGCATGGCTGCAGAAACTGTTGAGATATAAAATACATATGTCAGATATGTATACACATATATAAAAGAATTTCAACTTATCCATCCAGTAATGCTACATCCTGACTCTGCTTTTTACTTCTTACTTTATCTACCCAATATTACCTATGTTGGTGCTCCCTTCAGTAGGACACATACTAAAACTGGAACAATGCAGAGAAAATTAGCATGGCCCCTGTGCAAGGATGACACCCATTATCACCTATGTTCCTGTGTTGCGGATTTTTTCCCCTCCTCTTTTGATTATCTCTACTTGTTAGTTTACTTCACATCCCATAGGTTTATCTCAGCCATGTTCTACTTTTTCTTAAATCATTATGCTCCTAGCTGTGGAAGAAAGATGGCCTGGAGCATTTTTAAATCAGGGGCATATGACAGGAGTTCTTTTCCCTCAGACTTTGTCAGTGGCACAACTAAGCCTCCTGTTTGTTTCTCATTAAGCATATGGAGACAGTTGTAATCCATTCACAGCACCCAGAATTTCACGGGAGGTGATTGTGGTGTTGGTAACAATTAGGCTTGTCATTAAGCCTTGCAATATGCCTAGTCAGCCTGCTTCAACTTGCATGCTATTCTAATGTCTGCAGGAGAAGAGAAAAGATGGCATGAATGAAGTCATTTCCTTGGACTGAAAAACAATGGCTTTGCTTCTTAAAAATCAAAACCTTTTTCCTTGAGGTTGTTGGTTGCTTAAAAAAAATAGAAAAGAATCATGAAAACATTACATGGCAGTACAAATCCCAAATTAATCTATTTCACTAGCTGAGTAAAATTATAATCTTTCATCTAATTAAGAAAAGACTGATATTGCTAAATAAAAACAATACAGAAAGAAACATCATCATAACTCATTCTATATAGAGTATTTTTTACATTAAAAGTTTGTCTCTGACAGAGACAAATCCAGTACATAAGGTAATAAGATGATAATAGTTCTCGTATTTCTTACAAAGATCTGCCCTCCGTACAAGCACAAAATTTAAAGCCTTTGACCTCATCATGCTGATTTGAAGGCCCTCCACCCTTTGCTCTGGAATTACACAGTGACTGAGCTCTTATTTTCTCCTTTGATTTAGAAAAAGAATAACTCAAGGTCAGGGACTTATAACTGCAGTGTATAACATACATGAATGGTTTCATGTTCTCACTATCAAAGATTTCTGCAATGCAGCAGGACAGATAGCAAATACTGCATGAATTTTCATAGGGCTTGTATTTTATCACTGTGACTTTAGTCTTCCTGAAGCTGGAAAGTCTACACATCTATGCTTACACAGATAGCAACCTGGCTACTGACATATACTCAAAGCTCAAAGAGTAAACGGGATACAGCATTGAAAGTCAGAAAGTCTCCCAGACTATTGGTCTGGGACAGGGAAGTGGAGGCCAATGCATAGTGACACCATGAATCCTTCACTTCCTTGGGGCCACCACACCTAAGCTTCAGACAAAAGCAATCAGCAAGCACCAATGATCAATGTCAACACATTCTAGCCGCAGCAGCCATCTTGTGTATCTGTCCTTAGAAATATTCTAGAGATATACATAACAGTAAGGTGTCATTTTCATGTAATAGTGATTGTTCAAGATGACTAAGGAAATGGTACATATTTAAACACTAGAATAGGCGGGTGTGATTGAAAAACAGCTACATAATTAAATGAGTAAAAAACAATGACCCTGGAGAAAGGAGGAAAGTTATACAAGTCTCCATGTCTTTCATTTGTAGGTTCACTATGAGTCAACTACAACTCGATGACACTTAACAATAACAACAACATACAGAGAGATCAGGTGTCCTAGTGGACAGAAAGTGATGCTACCAAGCCAAAGGTGGGTGACACTAATCTGTGGCCCTAAGGCCTGTCTTTAATTGTTTTTGGTCAAACATTCTTCCAGGTTATATAGCCCTGATCTGTCCACTTGCCATACAGAGGTAACTTGTGGTTGCTGTGAAGCTGACACTGTGACACTGATGTGTCAAATGCAAGAATGGTTGCCCATAGCAAACAGTGTTTGGTGGAGCTCCCTGATTAAAACAAGCTTGGAAGCAGGACTGGTATCCACTTCCAAAATAGCTTGCCTCTGGAAATCCTATGAACCTGGAGAAAACCTCTCAAGAGTACTGAAGTGCATTGACGTCAGGCTGGAGACTAAGGTGTGCCTGATCCAGGCTATAGTCTTTGTAATTATGTGCTATGCATCAGAGAGTTGGACAGTTAATAGGGATGAGAGGAAGAGAATTGATGCCTTTGAGTTGTGATGCTGGAGAAGAGTGTTGAATATACTATGGACTGCTAGGAGAACAAACAGGTTTGTCCTGGAGAGGGTGAATCCAAAATGTTCCCTGGAGTCAAGGATTCTGAAACTTCGTCTGACATACTTTGGGCATGCTGCAAGGAGGTAGTTGGAGTGGGACATCATGTTTGGGAGAGTGGAAGGATGGCACAGGAGAGGAAGACCCTCTATGAGATGGATCGATTCTGTGAGTGGAGTGGTGGGA
>NW_006399841.1:12873114-12875442 GCF_000299155.1 Elephantulus edwardii | reverse complement strand
AGAGTGTTGAATATACCATGGACTGCTAGGAGAACAAACAGGTTTGTCCTGGAGAGGGTGAATCCAGAATGTTCCCTGGAGTCAAGGATTCTGAAACTTCGTCTGACATACTTAGGGCATGCTGCAAGGAGGTAGTTGGAGTGGGACATCATGTTTGGGAGAGTGGAAGGATGGCACAGGAGAGGAAGACCCTCTATGAGATGGATCAATTCTGTGAGTGGAGTGGTGGGAATGAATGTGTTTTGGACAGCGAGATTGGCACAGGATAGAACGGCGTTTAGGGCTTTTGTACATACGGTCGCTATGAGTCACAAATGACTCGACGGCACATAACAACAACAGGTAAGATCTGTATCCTATAGGTATTTTTACAAATGAAATGAAAATTTATTTACTTCTTCTTAACTCTACAATAAAATAGCGACTCATTGATTATCATAAAATTTTTTCAGTCTTGGGAATAGTTAAGCTTAGCTCTCTTTTCTTGTATGAAATTACTGACAAACTAACTTACAAAGCATACCATACCTTGGGCACAAGCACAGTACATAAATTAACAGTCGCCTAGAGGAATAAACTAATGTGTTCTCCTAAAATATATGTGACACTTTCCATTTATGTAATATTTTTATGCTGAAGTGCATGGGTTGTAATATATGTCATTCTAATAATACTACTTTGTTTACACTTAGCATATTTAGACAAAACCCAGAAATTTGAGGACAAATTTATCCCTTCAAATAATTGTAAGAATCTGAGAAAATTCTTTCCCAATACAGAAACAGGGCTAATGTTTTATTTTATAGTTTCCCATGGATTAAAACTGTGGAAATAATAACCTTGTGGGGGGAAATAAGAAAGAAAGGGAATGAGATAGGGAGTAAAGAAGACAAAGAAAATGAAATTTCAGAAGAAAAACATAAAAGACATGTTATTTTTTCCTTCCCTAGCATTTCTTTTCCTCTTGTTAATGAAGCTTTCCTTTCCCTTTTCAGCAGTTTCTGGCGTTCCTTCCCCATCACTGCACGTTTCTTTCCAGAACTCAGATTGTCCTTCAGTTTATAACCCATCACCTCTCCTGTTCACTGTGAAATGAAAAGTATTTCCTCAATACTAGCAAATCCTTTGTTCAGCTGGCTTCCATTGTCAGCATGTGACTGAAATGGCCCTCCAAGTCATATCAAAAGATCCTTTATCAACTTTCAACCACATAGCACTCTTCAACCAAATCCTTTGTGATATGTGAATACCACAATATTGCTAAAATTCCAATTTTATCCCAACTTCTATTTTGGTCTTACCATCTGCCTTCCAAGAAAATGCTTCCAGAAAGTTCTCTTCCCTTTTTATGTCTCTTCAGTAATGATCTCATTATTTTAGAAATTTTAGGACTCACCAATTGGTTGAAAAGAAGTATGATATAATTAAAAAATAAAATAGGAATAAATATAGGTAAAGTAGTTTGGTAATACAAACCAACAATTTCATTATATATACAATTTGCCCTGACAGTTTATTTCTAGAAACGCAGGAAAAGTAATTGGAAAATTCACAAATATTTACGTTTAAGATGTTTATTGCTACACTGATTGTTAAAAGACTGAAAAAGGAACAAACATTAATTAATTCTTGATTAATAGTCATCAATGCTTGTCTGTTAGATTCTGTAGTAAATCTGAGCTCCTAAATGAAGACATACTAAGAGACAACACTGGTTATCCATTCCTGAAATAAGAGGCCTTTTAAAACTATATGAACAATGGAACACACTTAACTATTAACTGTAACACTGAAAGCTCAACTCTCATCTGGGGAAACACAAAAATGAGGAGGAATAGTGCTAACAGCCACTAACAGTTGGAACGTGGCATTTAGGAAGTATGAATGCGGGGAAAATGGAACACTGTTTAACAAAACGGAACAATTAAGCGAATTGGAATGAGCCACGTCAAATCAGACAAGAATGGAAAGAAAGATTTTAAAAATTGGTGGACAAGGGACAGAGGGTACAGCTACCTGCCTGGAGAAGTTGGTGTCTGGCTGCTGTGCTCATCAGCTCCACCAGGGAAAATTCTAAACTTTAGAAGGTGGGAAAAGGCTGGAGAGATCCCCACCAGACTATGTGCAAGAATTGAGAGGGTGAATGGAGAGAGGTAAGACCCTGTGCCTCCCCCAGCCCGGACCCTACAGGGGACAGAGAGAGCGCAGCTGTCTTCCGGGGGAAGGTGTTCTCCAGCGATTGTGCCCGTCAACACCACCGAGGATAATTCCAAACTTCAGAAGACACATGTAGAAAACTTGACCAGACTCATCACAAATGAAGAAACT
>NW_006399841.1:12762581-12872091 GCF_000299155.1 Elephantulus edwardii | reverse complement strand
CAGATGAGGGAGAAAACTGTTTAAAAGGGATATGTGATTAGGTATTTTTGTCATGACAGGAGTCTAGAGTGAAGGCTACATGATGGAGTGGACCTGGGGGAGGGTTTATAAAACAATGAAAGAATTTTTCTTTTACTTTTCCAAGAGGGTAATGTACAAGGGGGGAGGCTTTGGAGGGGAGAAAAGTGCAACAATGAATGAATGGAAATCCAAAGTCTCTGTAAATTTTTACTGAAATTAATACTAAATTTAAATAAAAAAGAAAAAGAAAAGACGTTTGACAAAATCCAACACCCCTTCCTAAATAAAACAGTCAGGAACATAGGAACAGAAGGGAATTTTCTTAACAGAGTGAAAAGAATTTAAGCAAACCCAATACCTAGCATCATTCTCAATGGAGAAAGACTAAAGGTAATCCTCTTGAAAACAGAGACCAGTTAAGGATATCCACTTTCACCACCCCTTTCCAGTATTTTACTAGAAGTACTTGCTAGGGGAGCAGGACAAAAGAAAGAAATAAGAGGCATCCAAGTTAGCAGAGGTTGTAAAACTGCCCTTATCTGCAGATGATAGTGTACAAAGAAAACCCAAAGACTCAACAAATAACCTATTAGATGTAGTAAATCAATTCTGCAGAGTGACAGTATACAAGATCAATATCTAAAAGTCAGTGGGATTCCTCTACATTAACAAAGGAGACACAGAAAAGGAATCTAAGAAAGCATTACTATTTAAAATAGCCAACTACAAATTGAGATACGTAGAAGCAAACCTAACTAGAGGCACAAAAAACCTTTATAAAGAAAACTACAGAACACTAGTGTGATAAATAATAAGAGACCTAAAAAAGGGGAAAAAATGTTCCCTCTTCAAGTGTAGGAAGACTCAATACAGTGAAAATGACAACTCTACCAAAAGCAATCTACATGTTTAATGCAATCATAATACTTATGCCAATTTGTATTTCAAAGAGAAAAGCAATTGACAAGCTTCTTTGGAAAAGAAAGAGATCGCAGATAAGTGGGAGGCATATACTCCCTGATCTCAAAATAAAGTGCACAGCTGTAATAACCAAAATAGCAAGATACTGGTACAATGATAGACACATAGACCAATGGAAGAGAATAGAGAACCGAGGAGTTAAATCATCTACCTATAATCAGCTGATGTTCCACAAGGTACCGAAGCCTATCAGATGAGGAAATGACAATCTCTTCAACAAATGCTTCTGGCAAAAGTGAACATCTACCCGCAGAAAGCTGAAGCAGGCTCCACATTTCACACTATACACAAAAGCAGACTCAAGGTGGATCAGAGACCTAGAAGTTAAGCCCCAAACCACAAAGATTTTAAGAGACAAAAAGAGGCCAAATTTAGAAGGCCTAGCCTATGGTATGAGGCAGCTGGCAAATACAGCCAGAAATGCACAACCAGGAGAGGAAACACTGATGAATGGGATTTTCTTAAGATTAAGTTCCTGTGTGCATCAAAACCTTTTCCCAATAGAGTGGAAAGAAAATCGACTGACTAGGAAAAAAAAGAATATTTGGCAATGCCTTTTCAGATAAGGGTCTCCTAACAGAAGTTTACAGAATAATTCAAGGCCTCCAGAAGCAAAAGACTGATAACATAATTACAAAATGGGCAAAAGACATGGAAAGACTTTTCACAGAGGAATACATTCAAATTACCAACAGGCAGATGAAGAAATGCTCAAAATCACTGGAAGTAAGAGAGGTACAAATCAAAACCACAAGGAAAAACCATCTCACCCGAGTAGCTGTGGAAAAGTTTAATAAGACAACAAGCAATAAATGTTGGAGAGAATATGGAGAAAATGGAAGTCTCATAAATTGTTGGTGTGGATGTAAAGTGGTAAAACCACTCTGCAAAGCAGTTTGACCTTTTCACAAAAAGCTGAACATGGAAATTCCATTTGACTTAGTTATTCCACTGCTAGGGATATACCCTGAGGACAATAGAACTGAGACACTGACAGAGATTTGTACACTAATGTTCATAACAGCATTATTTACAATAGCAAGAAAATAAAAGTAGCTCAAATGTCCATCAACAAATGAATGGATTATGAAATTGTAGTAAATTTGCATAACGGAATACTATGCAGCACTCAGAATCATTGATTTAGAAAAATACTACATAACACAGAAGAAGCTGGAAAGCATTATGTTGAGTGAACTAACTTAGTTTCATAAGGACAAATACTGCCTAAGAACATTATTGTAAAAATAGAAGGATAACTAGTAAAATGTGTACAAAAGTCCAAAGATGAGAGGGGAAAGAGGAAGAAATACAAAAGCTGTAGAGTTTGGTGGGCAGGCAGAGGGGTGAAGAAATTACAAAATATCCAATGGGAACCTAAAAAGGCTGGATAATTGTGAACATGAATCAATGGTGATTAATTTTATAAACCACAATGTGAATAGTGTATGAAATACAACATATGTAAGTAAATACAATGTATAAAAATTTTGTATGCAAAGCAATAGAAAATAAAAATAATTTAAAATTCTGTTGGATGATATTTTTCTTAATGGTGCTATAATAAGTTATCTCAAACTTAGTCACTGAAGACATATAAATTTATTACTGGGCAGATTTGTGTATAAAAAGTCAAATAAGAGGCTCACAAGGACGGTGATATTATGGCAGTAGTAAGTATCATTTGTTTTTAACAGCTTTAGAAAATAATCTTCTGTTTATTTAGTTATTGTTGTTGTTGTTATGTGCCGTCGAGTTGTTTCCGACTCATAGCGACCCTATGCACAACAGCTCTAAACCCTGCTCTATCCTGCGCCAACCGCACTGCCTCTGATACACCCATCCCGATTACCCCAGTCACCGAATCAATCCATCTCATAGAGGGTCTTCCCCTCCTGCGCTGTCCCTCCACCCTCCCAAGCATGATGTCCCTCTCCAAGGACCCGTCCCTCCTGGCAACATGTCCAAAGTATGTCAGACGAAGCCCCAGAATCTTTGCCTCCAAGGAGTAGCTTGGTTTAATCCTCTCCAAGATGGATCTGTTTGTTTTCCTGGCAGTCCAGGGTACATTCAGTACCCTTCTCCAGCACCACAGCTCAAAAGCATCCACTCTCCTTCTGTCCTCCCTAGTCATTGTCCAACTCTCTGATGCATAATAAGGGATTGCAAATACCATGACCTGTATCAGGCGCACCTTAGTCTCCAGAGAGACACTGTTGCTCCTGAGTACCTTTGAGAGGTCCCTAACAGCAGACCCATCGCGATACACTTTTTGATTTCCTGACTGCTGGTACCAAGAGTGTTGACTGTGGAGCCGAGCAAACTGAAGCTGTGAACACTCTCAATCTCTTCGTCATCCATCCTGACGCTGCTAATTGGTCCAGTGGCGAGAATCTTTGTCTTCTTGACATTGAGCCTTATTTAGTTATTAGCATAGTTAAATTTTTATAATTGGAGAACTGAAGTTCCTATTTCTTATTGACCAAGGGTTGCTCTGAACTTCTAAGTATCTCTTTGAATATAGGACCCTCATCTAAAGTAGAGACCTCACATCTTATCTCTTTGAACTACCTAGAAAAAAACATTTCCGTCTAGAGTCAACCTAATTTCCTCATTTCAAAATATGTACCTTAACTCGACAAAGCCTTTCTTTCTCCATGTAAAACGCAGTATAGTCAAAGTTGTCAGGCGTTGGGATCATCTCTGAGCACCATTATTCAGATTATCATACATTTATTAATAAAATATTTTAAAAATATAAAATATTTTAAACTAATAATATAAGAGTTGAAAAAAGACAAACACAAAAAGAAATATATGTATGCAGACTTGCAGTTTCTGCTTGAGGTGGGAGTGAACTTTTCAAATATAAAGCTACATAACAAATCATAAAGGAAAAGGAAGTTCAGTCTGACCTCTGAAAGACTGGATTTTTCTGAACAGTTTTGAAGCCCTCTGATCTCACTGTGTTTTTAATCCATTTCTATTCACCCCAGCTGGAAAAGTAACTTAGCCCAGGGTTAAAATTTATTGCAAAATAACCAATATCTTTCTCAGGGAAGCTACAGGGTATTTTCTCCATTTCACACCAAAACATATCCTGCTTTTTTGAAAATATGCACAGCAGTGTCAAAGAGAAAAACAGGCTTCTCCAGAGGAACAAAAGAAATCATTTCTTTGAGGGTGTAGAGAGAGTGCAGGCAGGAAGCACAGGGTTCAAAATGCAAGTGCCCAGTGCCCCGTCCTTCCGAGGGATGAGAGAGCCTGGAGGGGAACGTGGCCGCAATCATGGGATCTTGGGATAATGCAAAGACATAGGACAAGTTAAAATTGGACAAGGTCACCTGATTTGCTTTCTAACCTAAACATCTTCAAGCCACTCCAGCAAGCATTTTCCCGAATTGTTTTCATATATATATTCTTTTTGGAACATGCTGTACAAACATTTTCCTATGAATGTATTAAAAAAAAACATTTTTTGACAAAACGTTCTTCATAAAGTTTTCCTTGTTAGCTGAGAGTGGTTAGAGATCAGGAAGGCTCTGAATCGTAGGATTTTTTTTCTTGTTGTTATTCGGTATGTTCAGGTAGTGATCCTGTGTGGAACAGAGAGACACTGCTTCACCCTGTGTGCTCCTTCCAATCTTTCTTGAGCTTTAAGCCTATTGTTGTTGTTATTATACTCAATGTCTTCTCCTCGGACCCTCCACCTGTCCAAGCCCAGCCTTGTTTTAAAGAAGATAGAAAGGATTTCGCACAAGCTTAATGCTACAGTAGAGTTTTTATTCCGATGTAGGGCAGCCATTTCAATCATGCCAAACCCCTCCGTTTTAGATTACTCACACAGAGACATAAGCGATTACCTAATCTCTTGAATAAGGGATTTACGATCTACTTTCCAATATGCTCTTTTAACAATTGCAAATATTTGCAGGGCCCTTCTACTAGAACGTTCCCTAAACAATCACTATTGCAAACTTTTCTGTTAGAGCCTGCTGGAAACACAATTCCTTCATTTCTATAGTTGTTGTTGTTGTTGTTGTCTTATGCTATCAAACCAGAACTAACTCATAGCTGACCCTCTAGCAGGTTTTCAGAGAGAGTAAACTGCACGGGGAAAGACTGCCCATCTTCTCCCGTGGAGCAGTTGGTGGATTAGAATCACGTACTGGAGGAAGAATGTAGCAGTGGCCCTAGGCCTGCTCACCCCTCGAAGAAACCTGATAATGTCTAAGACAGCCAGACCAGACACCAGGCCAGACAACGGATCCTGGTACGGCTCCAGGCCTACTCACAAAGCCCATAGGGTTATTAGTAAACAATGCTAAATTCTAAGCAAAATATCATCATCCCTGGTCTTCTCTAAAAGCCCTTTAAATTCTCTAAAAGTGCTATAAACTCCCTAAAACCCCTATAAACCACCCTTGACTGCCCTCGTGCCATTTTGACCTATTCTGCTCATGGTCACTTGGCATCCCTCTCAGGCCATGCGATAAAGGCCTGTCCGTTTCTTGGGACCAGCTTCTTTCTCTCTCATGTCCTCTTTTTTACTCTCCAACACATACCACAAGTTAAGCTATATTAATTCTTAACCCCCTGGAACCACATGCAAATCCAATGGCTATTAGTTGCTTCCCTCAAAGTCAATGATAGACACAAGAAAAGTAGATCCAATTGGTTTTTTAAAAAATAATATGAAGTGCAGAATGCGTCTTTCTCTAAATCTTACAAAATCTTTCCCCCACATAATTTCTTTGAAGTACTTTTTTTAGAGAAAATCTATACATCAGCTAAAAAACAGAAAACAATGGTTTCTAGTTCAACAGGGCATGAATTTCTACTAAAATTATGAGCACAAAGTGGAAAATTAGTAAGAAAGCTGACAAAAAGCATATTAAAACTCTACATGCATCCACACATTTTCACAAATTTATTAAAAACAAACACAAAACACGCAAATTTGTAAAAAAAATATGGTAGGTAGATAATTTCAAATAGCTTGCAAAAGCAGGTAACTTTCAGGGAAAAAACCCAAAAAACAAGCAGAAGTCTAGTAATTTATTTAAAGATTTGATTTTCATTCGCTATCAATTAAATTTAAACCAAATTATCAACTTTTCATATTTACGTAATAATAAGTTGGTAAAAATGAAGAGATACATGATCATTCCTAGGCTTTATGAAAATAAATTGAGCTATGCTCCCATAAATTTACAGTAAACATACAATCTTTAGAAAACCAATGTGGTATGATATATGAATAAAATTTTAAAATCATGATTCTATGATTCTTTTCCAGAAACATTCTCTTAAACATTACCTAAATGATTTGCATTTAAATTGGACATGATTGGATTATTTAAAACAGCAAAACTACTTCCTTCTCAATGTATCTTTCTTGAAGGCAAGTTCTGTTTATGATAAAAGTATCACTAGTCACTTGGATTCAGAATTTCTGAAACATCTTTCATTTGTCTTCAGTTCCCCTAGAAATTGTGATCAAACCGTAATAATCATAGCACTACAATACTTAGCTCAGTGCTCCCTCCTCTTAATAATAAAATAATTTAATCCCTCTATCATGTAAATTTTATAAATATTATTTCAGTGTTACTGAATCTCATTTTCCTTATAATTTTCTCTCACAAAATATTTCATTGTTGATTTCCTGCTCTTGTTATGTGCCACCAAGCTGACCCTCCAGTGGGTTTTCACAGGCTTTAAATTCACCAGAAGAGATTGCCAATCTTTCTCTTACAGAGCTGCTGGTTGATTTGAGCCGCTTGCCTTTGGGTTGCATAGCAATGCTTTTCCCACTAGACCACCAATTGTTGTTAGGTGTTATTGAATCTATCAAGACTCATAGCAACTCTACAAACAACAGATTTGAACCTTGTCCTATCTGTGCAATCTTCTTCATCTCCATGTGAGCCCATTGTTACAGTCACTGTGTCAATCTATCTTGTTGAGGGTCTTTCTCTCTTTTGTTAACCCTCTACTTTTTCAAGCATGATGTCTTTTCCCAAGGCCTAGCCCCACCTAATAACACCCCCAAAGTGTGTGCGATGAACTTTCATCATTCTTGCCTCAAAGGAGCACCCTGGTTGCATTTTTCTCCAAGACACATTTGTTGGTTACTGGGTACTCCATAAAATATTTGGTGCTCTTTCCAACACCATCAAGCCCTTTGTCTATTCGTGGTGGTGTTGTTAGATGCCATCAAATCAAGTCCAACTGGTAGCAATCCGATGAATAACAGATCTGAGCCCTGTCCTATCCTGTGTGCACCTCACAATCTCTGATACACTCAAGCCCATTACAGCGGTCTCTGTGTCAATCCACTTCATTGAGGCTCTTCCTATCCTTGGCCTTGCCACAAGCTTTCCAAGTGTGATGCCCTTCTCCAAGGAATAACTTCTCCCAGCAGCATGCCCAGAATATGAGATGACGTTTTATCATCTTTGCCTCCAAGCAGCACTCTTGCTGCACTTTCTCCCAGATTTATCTGTTTATTCTTCTGGCAGTCCACAAACACCACAGCTCAAGGACATCAGTTCTTTAGTCACCCTTATTTATTGTCCATCTCTGAAAGCGTAGTGATTGAAAAGACCATAACCTATTGCATCAGGTGCTCAAACTGACACCTTTGCTCTTCAAATTTGCCAACTGCTCTAGGGGAAAAAAAGATGGGCAGTCTCCTCATATGCATTTCACAGCCTCTGGAAACCCACTGAGAGTCAGTTATGAATTGGTTCCAAATCAGTGGCACATAAACACAGCAACAAAAGATGTTGTTCGTGTCTTCGAGTAGATTATGACTCATAGTGACCTTATGAACAACAGATCTGAATCCTGTTGTATCCTGTGCCATCTTTGTTACCTCTGACATACTTGAGGTTATTGCTACAGTCACTGTGCCAATCTATCTCCTTTAGAGGCTTATTCTCTGTCCCTGACCCTCCTTTCAAGCATGATGCCTTTTTCCAAGGACTAACCCTTCCTAACAATATGTCAAAGTATGTGAGATGAAGCTTCACCATGCTTGACTCTAAGGAGCATTCTGGCTGCACTTTCTTTAAGATATATTTGTTTGTTCCTTTGGCAGTCCATGAGATATTCAGTTTTCTTCTCCAAAACCACAACTCAAAGGCATCAATTTCTGTTTTGCCATCCTCATTCTCTGTCCAACTCCCAGATACATAGCAAGTAAGTGAAAAGATAGCATGATTAAATGAGTTCTGTAATACAAATACAATGAGAAGCTTAGAAGTAACTTGGCAGAAGATCTGTGGCAATGAATGGCAGGACCTGTCAGAGCCTGAGAGGACCGAGAGGTAATGAGAGAAAATGCATGTTACCTGAGCCTGATACAGGGTTCTATCCTGCAGATGCTAATCTCAGAGTGTGGCCAGTTTCTTAATAACGAAGTGTACTGTGCTATGTGAACTTTGTGTCAACGTTACAATGGAAACTTGGATCCAAAGTGGGAATGGAAAATGCCAAAGGCAGGCCAGCTAGTGCTGGAAAGGACAGAAGTGTGGCTGGAGAGTAGGGACCTGCCGGGTCTTCCTTTCAGAAGCATCGGCGTTGACTCACTTTATTCCCCGTGGAGTAATGCAGGTCCTAGTCCTTTGTCACTGCTCATTCACTGCTCTCCAGTCGGGATCAACTCAAAGCTGACTGTCCAGTAGGTTTTCAGAGGCAGAAAATTGCATGGCAGGACACTGTGCTCTCTCCCAGAGTGCAGCTGGTGGATTTTAACCACTTGTTTTTGTGTTGATAAGACAGCTCCTTACCCACTAAAAAAATCAGTTTCCTACTGTTATTGTTATGTGCTGTCAAGTCACCTGTGACTCATAGCAACCCTATGTAGAACAGGCCTAAACCCTGCTCTATCCTGTGCCAATCTCACTGTCTCCGACACAGCCACCCCCATTACTTTTTTGTAATGGGAACAAATATAGATCTCTTCCAGTCAGTTGACCAAGTAGTTGTCCTCCAGATTTTTTGACACAACTTGGTAAGTTTCCTACTACTCCCTAAACTTTACAGGAAAGAGTATGGTGACAAAGACTTTGACTGCATTTTCCTCATTTTCTCTATTTTAGATTTGTGTCATCAAAGACGCTGTTTGGTGCATGTATAACAGCCAGTGGTAAACCCTTCATAAAGGGCTTCAGTGCATTCAGCTGCAAAAGAGAATGGCAAAACTCTCTGACCATGGTGAAACGACTCACAATCAAACACAGTCCTCACTGTGTTTTCAAGGGTGCACTTAAGCCATGTACGTGTATATTAGCCCATGTATCCCGAGAAGTACCCGTGTTGTTTTCAATTATATGGTTAGCTTTTACAATTTCCTTTTGCATCCTGTTGAGACAGGAAAGTTGTACCTGATAGAGTTCTTGAGGTAATTGTCTCCCTTCGGATATCCATATTATACTTCAAACCACTTTCAACTGTTTCTGGAAGTAATAAATCATTAATTTAAAATGAATCTTCATTACAAAAGCTTGAATGTACTTGAAATATCTGAGAAATCCTTGAAGTTATGAATATATACAACCTCAAAGCTAGTCATTTTATAAATAAAAATCATTAATTTTTTATCAAAAGACGATTTCTTCAGTGTGGTCTCCTGAATGTTTTATGTCGATATTCAGTGAAGCCTCTGCTCTTTCTGGCTGTCTTCTCCTTGATGCCCTGCTCATTCTGTTTGCCTTCGTTTTAGATACTGTTCTACTGTGTTTGTCTATAATTGATTTCGTAGAATTTAGAGACACAATCTGGCACTTCGCCTAGCTTTCACACAAAACGAAGCAGTCCAACAATTTCAATTATTTTATTTTTAATTACATTGTTTCCAAATCATGCTAAAAGTGCATCTTTGAAATAAAAAACAGCTAGTGAAACAGAAGAATACTCCAAGTACATTATAGATAAAATTTTTGTTAATACTTTTCTCTATGTTGAGACATAATTCATTGTGAATCCATACTTAATAAGCTTCATTTCTTTCTTTCTTTATATATACATATACGCATATGTGTGTGTATCTATAGATCTAGATCTATATCTATCTATATCTCTATAATCTATATCTATATATATAATCTTATCCCCCATTGTTGTGTACTATCAAATCAGATCAGACTGTCACAGGAGGAGATTTCCCCTCTTTCTCTAGTAGAGCATCTGGTGGATTTGAACTGCCCACCTTTGAGATTGTACTGCGAATTCTTGCCACTAGGCCACAAGAGTGCCCTGTTAAAACTATTTTATGATTGCATGCCTATGTTCTTGAATATTGTATGGTTTCTGAACAAAACATATTGGTGTAATGCACTTAATAATTTTTTCTCTTTAATTTAAATACATTCCTGTAAAAAAAAGTTAGCATATGTCCTTATTAATTTTGGAAACAAAAAAGAAAGATTAAAGGCCAAATAAATTTTATGTTAGAAAACTTTACATTTGTTTCATCCACTTGATAATGGTATTTCTCATGAAAATATGCACAATATAAGTACACATATACACTGGAATTCAGGAATTAAGTCATTGATAGACGGACTCGGGTCTCCCAGCATTGGGAGGAAAGCTACAGAGAAGGAAAAGGGGAAAGTGGAATGACTGATATGGAAAAGGATTACAGTGGGCGGTCAGTATGAGCTTGTTGATGTTGTGAACCATAAATCATAGCACCTCTCCGAACAATGTACAAGAAGCTGCACCTTCAGCTCTCCACCTGTGTAAGCCTGTTGCTGCAGTCACTGTGTCAGTCTACCTTGTTGACTATCTTTCTCCTTCTTTTCTGACCTCTGCTTTCCTCCTATGATGTTTCCCAGAACTGGCCCCTCCAGACAGCATGCCCAAAGTATGTGAGACAAAGTTATACTATCCTTGCCTCTAAGGAGAATTCTGACTGAAATTCTTCCACAAAGATGTGTTCCTTCTTTTGGTAGTCCATAGGATATTCAATATTCTTTGCCAACATCCATGATGAATATAAGATCATTTATCACTATGATCCTATGGATTTATATATGTCCATATCTTTCATTTCAGCTGATAGGTTTTAGAGGTAATAACAATGCAGTGCCTAGATTATAATTTCTAATAGCATCTTCCAACAAAAGAAACTCCTAGGGAATATTAGCAATGGTTCTAAAATGTCGTATAGTGCAAGACAGCAAAGATGTGTCTAACGATTGCAAACAAAATAAACAAAACCCTACAAAGATAGAAGCATCTTGAAGGTATACAGGTGTCTGCTTAAAGAGCTCAAGTGGTTAGAGTTGGAATAATTTGTGAAAAAAAAAATACAGAATATATCAGGGTGTTATAGCCAAAAGTATAAATATTCAGGAGTCATACTGATGTAAAGATATTATTTAATCAAGAAATAAGTCAAAGAATAGACAGAGCTTCTTGGTAGCATAATTCCAAATGATTTATGTAAATGCTACCTCTTAAAGGGAGCTTGGGTGGCAGAGTCAGTAAGGATTTACGATGTCAACTCGAAGTGGCTAGTTCAAATCCACCAGAGCGACAGATAAGCATCGCTCTCCCCACAGCCTCAGAAAACCCACTGGAGGGTCAGCTCTGAGTGAGGTCTGAAGATAGCAGTGACACTACCTCTCAAAAAGGTGGCCCACAGGTCTCCACCTCTGATCTGGGACTGCTCACTGGGGATTCCTTCTGAAAAAGCCCACCAAGGGAGGAGGAAGGAATGAATAACTCCAGGGGAGAATTCCCAAGGTCTTGGGAAGGTAAGGAAGTCAGCACCAAAGATAGGTCTTACTGACACGAGGTGGCCATGGTTGAGAATAGAAACTTGTCTCTGTCCTCTTTCTTCCCAGAATGGAAATCACATTTTATTAGGAAGGGAAAAACATATTTGACAAATTCTAAATTAAGGACATGGTACAAAGCAATGGATCAACACATCTCAGACTATCAATGTCATTAAAAAAAAGGAAGTCTGACACGCTGCTCTGGTCTAGAGGAATCTTAGGGAAGGAGACAAAATAAATAGATAAAGGCATGTGGTATTTTGGAGAGAATTCTCAAATGCAAACAGAAGGATAACAAGCATATCAGCCTCATGTACAATGTTCTGGAGTCTGTAAGTGGCCCAAGTGATGGGCTACCATTAGGAAGGCTAGCAAGGGAGGTCCACTCAGAAGCACATTGGGAGTAAGACCCATAGATTTGTTTCCAAGTGTTTCCATTCTCCCACACAACAGGAATCACATCTCTCTGCAGAGATGGAGTCACTGTGACACGGGATCAGGTGGGCCACAACTAACAACAGTGGAAGAAGTTACTAACAGAAGAAACTGGACACTAGATGTATGGAAACTCTACACTACAGTTACGCCTTTTCTGGACATCGAACTGTATTGAAAATGATAAAGTTTGTTTTCATAAAGACAGAAGCCTGAGATGATGAAAGCAGCCTGTGTGTTGATGTCATGTTTTACGAAACTGTATGTATCAGAACTCAAAGAAAGGTGAATTTATAAAAGGTGAATTTAAATAGATGTAAATGATCTCCGAGCCAATAATGTTAAAGAACAATTTTAAAGCATAAAATTCTGGTTTCAGTAAATCTATGAAAGCAATAAACCTCCAAACAAGTTCCTCTGTAGACAGCAATGAACTGGAATATAGATGAACATTGTGCTGCATTTCCTTGAGGCTCTATGATTAGATTGGGCCACTTTCAATTGATTTTAAATGCATTGCAATATAGAGCCAGATGTCAGGGACTAATTTCAGGCAATATCAATTTATTTTAAACACATTGCAACATAGAGCAATGCTTAAGCATATAGTGTTGGAATTCATCCACTTACATTTGAGTCCCAATTCTGCCCTTTACTTGCTGTGCAAACTTAGGCAAATCATCCTACTCATCAAAACCTCCAATCTCACATCAGCACAGTGGGGATAATACTTATGCCATAAAGTATTTTAAAGGATGAGATGAAATCAGCTCAGAGCCAAGCATCGGGTTTAAATTATTGGAGGCAGCGTCTTAACTGTGGAGCACCATTATGTTTATAATAATGTGGGTTTATGTGTCTAATCGCGTACATGCTCATAATGGGGTAGGTGGGAGAGGAGAGCAAAGAGGAAACCAATTAAAAGCCAAGTCCTTCCAATAGATTTCGCAGCACCATCTATTTTTTATTCTGGCCTCTGATACAGCATTAAGCTAAGAAACAGTGCTAAATGCATGCTGGTGAGGTCATAACAATCTCATTTCTGTTTTGGGGGGCGAGGTGTCAGATAAACAACCTAATTAGTGAACTTTTGCAATGACCAATTTGCTTTCTCTGGAAACGCAGGGTAAAGGGCTCACTCAGTGGCTTTTGCCCACACAGAAGAAACTATTTTTTCCCTCCTGATAAATTGTGTGACTCAAAGGTCAATAATGGTCTCATGCATCACAAGTCCCTTCTCTTGCCACCCGCTGCCTCAGGGCACACGTTCTAATGCGATCTGCCAGCCCCTACTTAACAGATTTCGTACTTACTTGTAATATATATAGCTTCATTTTTAGATTTTTGCTTTCTTCCCAAATAGCACTAAGAAATTGATTGCCAGCTCACTGCGTTCAGAATGGAAGCAGATTGTTGAGCGTGAATTACGATCACGAAAATAGCATCGAGATTGCAGATTTGAATATGATAAATAAGAGATAACTTACAGAAGAGGTGGGGAGGCAGCCGGAGTGGTTTTGCCATTAGAAATGGAAGAGATGAGACTTTCTAATAGTCTTTGAGCTTTCCAAAGAGTCATGAAAGCAAATAATGAAAAATTTCTCCCTCCTTCTTTCCAAATGTATGAACATTTATTTCACGGTCAGTTTCAGAGGTCTTTAAAAAAGCATGCCACAAACAAATCAGTCCTCATCATGCACTTATTAGAGCAAGTAGGAAATAGATCAGATTTGGAATTTCAAAAATCTATGCTTGGACTCTGCCTTCTTTCTGTACGATGTTAACTTGCCAAAGCCATTTCCCATCTAAATGAGGTATCCTACAGCATGGATAGGGGGTTGTTGAGAGAGGGAACATTGGTGCAAAGTATTGGGAAAATGACACCACAAAATTATCATAGTAGATTATTATTGATTCAACTACAGTTGGAATAAAGCATCACTCAACTTAGTACATACATTCAAGGAGATTAATTTCTCAAGTTTTTTACTCATATATTACAAGCATAACCACTTCCAGGGTTCTTTGGAAGACCAAATGGTGTTATCAAGACAAACACTTAACACAGTGGCCCAGTATAAGCATTCAAAAGTGATTATTAGACCCTGCTAGTCCTCGTTGTATATTTTCATTGCTATCTAGTATCATTGACATTTTTGTTGTTGTTGGTTGCCGTTGAGTTGACCACAACTCATAATGACCCCATGAACAAAAGTATTGAAATCTTTCTAGAACTACCATCATTTTTCAAAATTCATAAAGTTTCCAGAGGCATGTTGTTTAGGAAGTAGATGACCTACCTGTTTCCAAACATTGACATTACACAAATATTTTAGCCTCATCAAAACGGCTTCAATTCTGGTGATGCCCTGTCTGCTGAAAACTGTCGGCCCTCCTGTCCCTGGCTGTCCCTCTCTCTCACTCACTGCCATCAAGCTAGAACTGACTCATAGACGACTCTTCCTGCATTTTGGAGGCTGTAAACCTCCCAGGAGGAGACTGTCCATCCTTCTCTGAGGAGCCTCTGGTGGATTAACAGCACTGGAGACATGTCTGTAGCAGGACTCAGACCTCCCGCTGCTATTCGAAATTCTGGTGGCCTAGCGTCCAGCACCACAACAACATGCAATGCAACACAGTCTAGCAAAGTGACAAACAGATGACTGGATGCTATCTTAGCCATGCTGAATTCTTTCCTATCATTTTTTAACATTTAGATATCAAAGAGTGTTTTAAAATGGACTATAAGGATCCTTAGGAGGAGATTGCTAATCCGTCTCCTGTGGAGCAGCTGGTGGATTTGAACCATATACCTTTGGGACTGCAGCACAGTTTCTTAACACTAGGTCACCAGAACTCCCTATTGTCAAATGTCACATGCAAGATTTAGACCAAATGAACTTCTAAATTCTATTTGAAAGAATATTTTAAGAATTCTAGTTTTTATTGATAATTTGATATCAAATAGTTCGTAAAAGAACATAACGCTAAATGCAAACTGAAGTTAAACTATATTGATTATAAGAAAACTTCAGGGAATATTTTGAGTTAATTTTTTTAAATACCTTTGGGCAACATTTCCAGGGATTCATCCACTTTCTCTGACTCCAAAAAAATCTGGAGTCAGTGGGCATTTTAAATTCTGTTCTGAATTTCCCCTCTTTTGCTCAAAGCCTTGTGTGAGCTGTGGATCAAGAAGCATTCAGGGCATAGGGTGAGTTTAGTGGCCATCAACTCTGATGTTAGGCCCAATGTTCCACTTGAGAAATGTTTCTCAGGCCTCTCATTATTGACTTCTATTATGTGAAGTGATAACTCTGACTCTCTTGTTTCCCTGTTTTTAATTCTTGAAATCCTGGCTAAAATCTTCTTATTATAGTATTGTCCATCACTGTGTGGAAACCGACCCACAGTGGGTTTTCAAGGTGGTAAATCACCTACGAGAGGATCTTCTGTCCTTCTCCCATGGAGCAGCTGGAGGATTCAAACTACTCATCTTTGGGTTGGCAACACAATTACTTAACCACAAAGACACCAGAGCTCCCTTGTTGAAATCTTAGTTTTGATGAGTTCATAATGAGGAACAAAGGAAATAAGAAAAAAGTGTATTAAGAAAAGAAAATTAGGCATAAGAGGTTAGCGTTAAGATACAAGCATGAAAAGTCTTATTAAGGATAGAGTTACACTGTCTAGCCATTCCTATGTACTCTTATAAAAAGTAAATTTGAATAACGGAGTTTGATAGATAAATCTCCACTGATAACTTTCTTAAAGTATCTGCAGAGAATGCTTATGAAAACTGCACACGGAACCGTATTCCTTGGGTTGGAGGTCAAGTGTCATGGCAACCAGTCAACTGGTCTAATAGCATGTTTATGTTAATGCTTCTGTTTTGTCTCTCAGTTCATGTTGTAATGTATCAGATGATAGAAAGTGCAGGCCATCCAAGGTGCAGCTCATTTCAATTTGCCTTGAGAAAAAGAAAAGAAAAAGAGGAAAATAGAAGGACAATGTGGATGTATAACTAAATACCTCTGTGTTCAACATCCAAGAGGCAAAAACTGTGCTGTCTCACCAAGAGGCAAAAAATTGCATAGTGTTTGACTTTTATTACTCAACATTTCGATCAAGAATTCTATAGAGGAAACTTGATCAAAAGAGGGGAAATTCAGAACAGAATTTAAAATACCCACTGACTCCAGATTTTTTTGGAGTCAGAGAAAGTGGATGAATCCCTGGAAATGTTGCACAAAGATATTTAAAAAAATTAACTCAAAATATTCCCTGAAGTTTTCTTAAAATCAATATAGTTTAACTTCAGTTTGCATTTAGCGTTATGTTCTTTTATGAACTATTTGATATCAAATTATCAATAAAAACTAGAATTCTTAAAATATTCTTTCAAATAGAATTTAGAGTTCGTTTGGTCTAAATCTTGCATGTGACAATTTGTGACAATAGGGAGTTCTGGTGACCTAGTGTTAAGAAACTGTGCTGCAATCCCAAAGGTATGTGGTTCGAGTCCACCAGCTTCTCCATGGGAGAAGGATTAGCAATCTCCTCCTATGCAACTAATTGCCTCTGAAATCCTGCTGGAAGGTCAGCTATGGGTTGCTTCCAACTCAGTGATATAGAACAATAAGAACAACAAATTTAGATATATTCATTTTTTAAAATGCAATATTAGTTTTGACTGTAACATAGGCTAAATCAATATAGATCAAAAATGTGTTTTAAATATATATTTATACAATAGACTTCTGCATAAAATAGTCTATGTAGCTCAATATTGCACAGAATAGAAGTTAGACAACTTGATTTTTTTTCTCAATTTAAGGTTCTTATTTTTTTCCCTCACAAACTTGTGAAGAACTGGGCTGATTTTCTATACTGACTAATTTATTGATGTTTTCCAGTCTTCTATTGTACTCAATAAACACTTTGATTTAGAACATTCTCATTTGTTTTCTCTTCAAATGTACTTAACATATCAACATCATAACACTTTTTTCTCTTTCATGTGTAAAATTGACATTTTTATGAAGTTTCCTGAGTTTTTTCTTTCATGTTTGTTTTCATCTTATTCATAATTGGCACGATTTGTTGTTTCTTACAATTTAAAGGTGACAGACTTCGTTTTTGTTTTTCTCTCTTTGTAGTAAATGAAATAGCTTTCTGTGAGTTTCTAGGTTTCACTTATTACATCTGTTAGTTTAGGAGATTTTCGTTTGTTTGCCTGGACAATTGTCGGATCTTTTCAAGGAATGTTTTGTTTCGTTGCAAAGAATGCACAATAACGCATGTGTATATAATAAATATATGTGTATATAATAGAGTGTCTTCTCTCCAGCCATGCTATTTCTATTTAATTAGATCTACGTAAATTTCTCCTCAATTAACAATTCCTCAAACATTGTCATTTTACATCTATTCCTTCTTGCATGGCCTAATTTGCTGAAAATATGAGCTATACCACTACTTACAGTTCTTATTTGTAGGACTCAGTATTACGTTTCTATAATTTTTTCTGAAACCAGTGTTAGTTGCTGCCGAGTGAGTTCTTCAATACAACGAAATACCTTGAGATGCTGTCCCATTGTCATGACCATCAGTATGGCTGAGTCCATTGTTGTCTCTTCTGCCCGAAGTAGCGGCCTCCTCTTCCAACCCTGTATTACACACTATCCGGTGATGAGAAGGTGTTCTTTTTCTTTTCTCTTCTCTTCTCTTCTCCCCACTAGTTTATTTACAAAATTGTAATACAAATTCAAACAAATTCTTTCCATTTCCCTCACCGCCCCCTACCCATTAAATTGTACAACGCAATGATTCATCCCCTCTTCCCCCTGCACATCCACATCCCTCTGCTTCCAGCCTCTGGATCCTTATACTCCTTCTACCGTAACGGTCCTAAACCATATTCGTCCTTGTGGGACTGAGTTAGTTCACTCAGCATAATGCTCTCCAGTCCCTCCCAAGTTAGGTACTAATTTACAAAGTTCTTGAGATGAGCAGGTTTTCAATGGCAAATCTTCAAAACGAGATTGCCAGTTCCTTTCTTCCTACCCTGTCTTCATCTGGAGGCCCCACTGAAATGAGGCCACCTTGGGCAACCCTGGCAGATTTCTTCCCACAAAGTGACATACAGGCCTTAATAGTATGATAAACTGGTGAACAGATGACACACATGTGTATTCATGTGTACAATGGCCTCTTCATTAGTATCAACTGCTGTGGTAGCAAATGTTTGCAAAATCATTGGCTGAAACCAAGAAGTTTGTTACTTACGCCTGAGGTCAGAGGTGTCCAATAGGCCTTGAGGTAACAAATTAAAAATGTCAGCAAGGTTGGATTCCTTCATGCAGACTCCAGGTGAGGCCACTGCTAGCTCTCCATTCCCAGGTGTCAAAGTCCATAGCATTCTCATTGCTAACAAATAGGCCACTCACTCTTCTCTGACAGCCTGAACCCACCAGTGACTCTACTGGAGACAACTGGGGACGTTCCTCCTGCTAGTACTTATGGCCTTGGGAATCTGATGAAAGGTCACTCTGACCAAAATTGAGTGGATTATCGGCAGTGAGCTGATTTCTTTGTTTGATTTTGAGAGGCTGCCCATATAAGTCAGCTCCTGAGTCCCTTCTGTCTGCAAAGCCAGTTAAGTCTTTCTCCACCTGTCTCCATCTTCCATTTAAAGAGGACTCTTATCATTAAAGAACAAAAAACCTCGGTCCTGGAGAAGTGTAGCTAGGGCTGTTCCTTAAAGGCAAGGAGCGAGAACCTTCTCACATATTTTCAAACTTTGTCAGGAAGGCCTTGGAAAAAAGACGTAATATTGGTAAAGACAATGGGCTCTGAGCCTGAGGCAGATTGTGAGGATGGTGCAGGATAGGACATGCTTTCACTTTGTTCTCCCTGATGCATCAAATGTGATAATGGTTACCCATGGTGGACAGTGTGTGGTGGAGCTTTCCAATTAAAACAAGCTTGGAAAGTGGAATCCACTTCCGTAATAGCTTGCCTCCGGAAACCCTATGAAGAGTGCTCAGGTCCTTTGTTCATGGGGTTGCTATGAGTCATCTACGACCTGATGGCACTTAAAAACAACAGTGTCATTACGGGCAGTCGTGGATTCCATGACGTGCAGTACCACTGGAGATTCTCTTATGTCCACCTGAAAACTCCAGGGAAATTATTTTAAAGCCAGTAGTTTAACAATCTTAATTTTTGCTCGTCATGTATCATAACACATTCCATTTAACATAATCCTGAAGAAAGGCATAGTGGTCTAGTTCCCAGGACTCAGCCATCGAAAATCTGTGGAGCAAAGCTCTACACTGATGGCCATGGGTCTCCTTAATTCAGAATCAGATTCAGACCACGTTCATTGCTTGCATGCTTGGTTGTAGAAGCTAAAGGAAATAAGACACAGAGATCCAGACTCTTCACAAGAGGTTACTTCTACAGTTAAGACATAGCTGCGACAACAGATAGTATTCATAGCTGTGATTGTTCACTTAAGCACAACCTCGTTAGACTACACTATCCGATATTTTTGTTTTCTTTGATAAAGTATTAGCCTCGATGTAGGAATTTCTGGTGGCATAGTAGGTAAGGAGTTGCAGGCAAGCCCACAGAAGGTTCTAAGGCAATAGCTGCTCTATGGGGGACGTACGACCTGTATCTTCCTGTGTGATTTACGGCATCTGAAACCCTGGTGGAGGGTCTACTAGGAGGTGGTTCCAGCCTGACAGCACACAACAACAAACACCACCTGCATGTTGCCATAAGACATATCAGCAGTTATAGTCAGTTGACTGTAAATAAAACAGATTATCACCAGGAGTATAAATGGACTTTTTCCAATTAATTGGATTAAAGCTCAGAAACAGGCTTTTCAAAGAAGCAGGTATTCTTATCTGAGTTGCATTTCTATCAAAAGGTACTAAAGTATAAGTTAGTATACTAAAATGCATCCAGTAGATTTCGGAACCCCTTTGGAATTATATTAGAATTCTGAGTGTTTGCTCTTAAGACCATCAGCCAATTGGAACGGATGTCAGCAGTGTGCTCGGGTCTATGGATTTTGAACTTGCCCGTCCCCAGAGCCAACACGGGACAACTCCCTAGACTGATTTATGTGTATCTATCTCTTTACATACATATAGATCTACTGGTATGTATGTGTTTGTGTGTCTATATTCTCTTATTGGTCTTGTTTCTTAGTGTATCGTGATGGATACATAACTCAAAGACTCAGTGAGCATATTTAACTACCCTCTTCTCCCTTATATAGTTTTTCCAAAGCAAAAAACTCACCAAGGTATAAGGAAAGGGTTAAGGTCTTTCAATAAGGAAGAAGAAAAATTGTATTTCCCTTTCATTCAGTGGGTTTGTCCTTGAAGATTCTGTGTTGCTTTTACACTATGTGCTAACATTATGTCACATTCTACCGAAATGCAGTGAAGTATCCCAAATTCACTGATTCCTCTGCTGTTGAAACTATTCTTTGTCAATCATCAGTAGATCAGACAAGTAAACACTCAGTACTCAATGATTCTGCATAACAAGTAGGCAAAAGGTGGCACAATCCGTATCAAAGGGAGTAGCTATCTTCTTTGAGCTGTCTTTGCAAGATTAGAAAATGCAGCATGGAGAGCTAGAAGAAGATTCACTTCCGATTCCAGACAGTTTAAGAGGAAACTTCAGAATAATCTGTCATTTTTTAACTTTCCAAGATATTTGTGATATTCTTCCATAAGCCACCTCATCCTCTTCTTGGAGGAGCTCAAACTTTGCTAATGTCACATTTCCCCCACCTCAGTTCTTCTGGCCATTTTCCACCACTTTATCTCAGCATCTGTATCTCTCATTTCTGTCCACCACTCACCATGCCAGTTATTGGTGAGTTCTGAGAGAGAGTTTCGTGGTTGTCTGTGCCCTTAGTTTGGAGCCCACACGTAGCCTGCTCTAGTGGATTTTTTCAGAGGTTGTAAATCGCATGGAGGGGATACTACTCACCTTTTGCCCATAGAGCAGCTAGTGAATATTGAACCCAACGCTTCCAGTCAGCATCAGATTCAGTAGATCAACAGAACTACAGGGTCCCAGATTGGCATAAGTGTTTACATGTTGAGCTAATAACCCAAATGCTGATGGTTTAAGTCCACTTTATCAGAGAAGCCTGACTGCTCACTCCTTCTGAAAGATCACAGGCATTGAAATCTGGACCTCTTCTAAACCCAGCTTGCACTTCTGGTAGTTATCTGTCAATGTACTGTTCCAGTCATTTCCCAATAATCTTCAGCAGGATTTTGCTAGTGTGTGATATCAGCGATAATGTTCGATAATTCCACACCCTGTTGGTTCACCTTTTTGGGGATGGGAATAAATATAAAACTCTTCCAGTCAGTTGAGCAAGTAGCTGTCCTCTAGATTTCTTGGCACAACTTGGTGAGCACATCCAGGGCAGCATCTGTTTGTTGAAATACATCTATTGGTATTCTATCAATTTCTGGGGCTTTTTTTTTTTTTTTGCTAAGACCCTCAGAGCAGCCTGAACGTCTTCCTTCATCACCATTGTCTCTTGATCACATGTTGTTTCTTGAAATTCTTTTGTGTCAGCCAATTCTTTTGGTACAATGACTCTGTATACTCCTTCCGTCTTCTTGTAATGCTTTCTGAATCATTCAATATTCTGCCCATCACGCCATTAAGCATTGCAACTTGCAGCTCGAATTTGTTCTTTGGTTCCTTCAGCTTAAGGAATGCTGAGCGAGTTTGGCACTTTTTATTTTACAATTCCAGCTCCTTGCACATTTCATTATAATATTTTGCCTTGTCTTCATGAGTTGCCCTTTGAAATCTTCTATTCAGCTTCTTAACTTCTTGATTTCTTACTTTGCTTTGGCTTCTCGGTGATCTAGTGCAATCCTCAGAGTCTCTTCTGATATCTATTTTCATCTTTTCTTTTTCTTTCTTGTAATGACTTTTCTTTATTCTTAATGAACGATATTCTTAATATCTTCTCACAGCTCATCTAGTCTTAGTCTTCAGGGACTCAAACCTATTTCTCAGTTGGTTCTTAAATTCATGTAAAACCTATACTTGGAACAAGAAGCAGTCCTTAGAACAGAGTAAGGAAATACTGTATGGTTCAAAATCAGGAAAAGAGTGTATCAGTGATGCATTCTGTTCCCATACCTTTTTAAGTCTGTATGTAGACTAGATCATCCAGGGAGCAGGGCTTTATGAGTAGGAGTATGGCATAAAGATTGGAGGAAGACTTATCAACACCATACAATATGAAGATAACACAACCTTGCTTGCTAAAACTGAAGAAGACCTGAAACACTTGCTGCAGAAGGTCAAGGACTGTAGCCTTGAATATGGATTGAAGCTCAACATCAAGAAAACAAAGATTCTCACGACTGGGCCAATTGACAGCACCATGATAGATAGAGATTGAGGTTGTTAACAATTATAGCTTGCTCAGCTCCACAACAACCCTCTTGGCACCAGCAGTCACAAAATCAAAAGACAGATTGCCTTGGGGACCTCTCCTGAGTCCTAAGAAGTAATAATGTCAGTCTAGAGACTTAGGTGCACTTAATCCAATCCATTGTCTTTGCAATTACTTGCTATTCATCAGAAAGCTGGACAATGACTAAGAATGACAAAAGAAGAATTGACACCTTTGAGATGTGGTACCAGAGAAGAGTCTTGAACTTCCAAGAAAACAAATAGGTTTGCTTTGGAGAGGAAGAAACTGAGTATCTCCTTGGAGACTAGGATTTGGATGCTCTGTCACACATACTTTGTACACACAACCAGGAAGAACAAGTTCTTGGAGAAGATCATCATTCTTGGAAGGATGGAGCTACAGCACAGGATAGGAAGAACCGGGATGAGATGGATTGACTCAGTAACTGGGGTAACGGGAGTAAGTGTGTCAGAGACAATAAGGTTGGCACAGAATTAAGCAGGCTTCAGAGCTGTTGTACATTGGGTCTCTATGAGTCACAGGTGACTTGAAAACACATAGCAACAACAATAACAACAACTCTGAAATGGAAAAAGACTTTATGCTTGGTCAGGTGGATGGTCACTGAAAGAGAGAATGACCCTAAACAAGGTGGATCAACACAGTAACTATAACAATGGGCTTAAATATATATACGAGACACAGGACAAGTTACAGATCTGCTGTTCACAGGGTCACGATGGGGCGTGACTGACTCAATGACACATAACAGCAACAACCAGGAGTCAAATTGACTTAATGGCAATTGGTGAATAATGGTTGACTATTGATGTCTCAGGTCTAATGATTGCTTACAAATTCTAAATATTTAGGGGAAAAATACCCCAAAACCAAACAATAAACTGTAGCATCACAAAAGTGGACAACAGCCAGCTCCTGTTGTCTTCACCTTTTTCAATGAAACCTACCCAATTTCATAGTCACTTCTAAATCATTAATTCCTCATTGTGCTATCTTAAAAGCCTTTCAGGCTCATCAGTGCGTCAAGCATTTAGATTAAGCTTTTTTGTCTTTCACAATTGAACTTCTATGTGTACTGGCTTCATTACCATTATTGAATTACATCAGCAGTGTTCTTCCACATACACCGACTATCACAAATTGTGCTGTATAAACAACACAGTTTTTCAAAGTAAGATGTAGACATTTGGGTAAAATATGTATTTTTGTAAGGTGAACCAGGTTTCTTTACTCCATAATTTATATGCATGTCTAATATACTAAAATGAATTTTGAAAATTAAAGACTAAATCCTGAATAATAAAGATTCCAAATATAATTTATCATAGTCTTCTATTTGTTCACAAAATATCTGAGATTTTGAGCAGTGCTAGTGTTGAATAAAACAGACTTTTTCAGAGATTTGCCTTCAGCAACATTTGGTGAGACTCAGTCCCACACAATTGGCTAACTCGCAAGACCCTAGCTGTGTGGGGCAGGTGGTTTTCTTCACAGGCTTCGTTCTTGTTAGTGGCCAATGGGCTCCATCACAGGAACAACATAAAATCGGACTTAAATGAGCAGTAGTAAACATTTACTTGTTTATTTAACCATAAAACTCTTAGAACTTGACTTAGCACCATCCTAACACACTCAGATGGTTTTTAAAGCATACAGTCTAGCCCACTTTTAATCATGGAATGTTAAATCACCAGTAAAGACAACATTTTTAAAATGAGAACTAGGTAAAGAGGCATAATTTTGAGGAAAATAAAAAACAAGAAGAGAAAAGTCAAGTTGACATTTGACTGCAGGCATTGGAATCTCACACACGGGGAATACAAATAATCGTTTAGGTTCCTAATCAAGGTCTAAGCCTATATGGTGAATAATAATGATTGCCATATGCTGTGCCATGGTGCTATCTGCACCACACAGGTTGTTAATGTGCATTCCTCCAATATTTTACCTCATATTGTCCAGATTCTCGAATTATTTACTCAGCATATAGGTTGAATAGTTATGAAGGAAAGCTGTAATCCAGACACACACTTTTCCTGTTTTAAACCTTGGAGTGTTAGTGTTCTGGAATTTCACAAGTTTTTATGATCCACACAGTCCAATGACTTTGTGTGATCATGAAAAAAATAAATATCTTTCTGATATTATCTGCTGTCAGAGAAGATGTATCTTGCATCAGCAATTTTATCCTTCATGATCGTTTCTGAATCCATTTTGAAATTTTCACAGTTCCCTGTAGATATATTGTTTTGATCATTTCTTTAATAATCTTCAGAAAGTTTTTACTTTCATATGATGTTGTTATTGTTGTTGTTAAATGTCATTGAGTCATAGATTACTCATAATGACCCAATGAACGAAAGACTTGAGCACTGTTCCTAGAGTTTCCTGAGGCAAGCCATTTCAGAAGTAGATGCCACTCCTGCTTCCAGGCTTATTCTAATCGGGAAGCTCCACCAAACACTGCCCACCATGGGTAACCACTATTGCATTTGACATATCAGTGGCACAGTGCTTAGCATCACAGCAACCATGAGTTACCTCTGTACAGCAATGCACAGATCAGTCCTATACCACCTAGAAGAATGTTTGACAAAAAAAAAATTTAAACAAGGCCTGATGTTAATTATATTGTTTGATAATCCCATGGTCTGTAGAATCACCTTTATTAGGAATGAGAACAAATATATTTCTTCTATTCAGATGGCCAAATAGTTGTCTCCCGTATTTGTTGGCAGAGAGTGGTAAGCAAGAACTATTGGTTAGCAATTTTCTCCTAGACTAGACCTTACTTTTCTTAATTTTCTCAGATATTTCACAATGTTTAGGGGGCTATTCTAGCATAATGAGTAAAGAACTTCACTATCAATTCAAAGGTGTAAGGTTTGAATTTACCAGCTGCTCTAAGATGGAAAGATGGACAGTCTCCTGTGTGACTTACTGCCTCTGAAAACCCACTGGAGGCCCAGCTGAGTTGGTTCTGATTCATTGGTAAGCACCAGCAATATAACTGTATAATTCACATTCATGCCATTGGATTAGTTCTGACTTAGAGTCACCCTCCATTTGAGTTTCTCATTTTATAAATTCTATAAAGAGGGAACTAACTGACTGCTTGTCATCATGTCGAGGAGCATGTGCTGGATTTGAACGATCACAGAAGCACAATCTTTAGGTTACTGGTGCAATTCTACATGTGTTGCACCATCATACCTTCTTATAGCTGCATGTGCTTAAACAACAACAAAACCTCCACTTCCATCAGGTAGACTCCATCTCATGCATGAGAACCTTCCATCAGGTTTTCTCTGGTGGTGCAGTGTGTTCTTGGGGACGTGCTAACTGGAAGGACAGTCATCTGTACCCAACAGCTGCTCTGAGAGGGTAAGGTGAATCAGATCCTTCCATTTGCCAGTTGTTATAGTTGCTCTTTACTGTCGCGTTGGAACGGTCCCATGGCTGACTCTCTAGTGAATGATCAGAAGTAGTAAATGGTTCATAAGGAGATTGCCCATCTTTAATCCGTGGAGCAGTTAGTGCCTTCAAACTGTGTACTTTTGGGTTATCAGCACAACTCTTCACCACGAGGCCACCAGAGGTTGTGCTTGGTTTTAGGTGTCATTGAGTTGACTCTGAATCTTATCAATCCTATGACTGACAGATCAAAGCATTGCCTTGTGCTTCAGTCTCTATTATACTCAAGCCTTTTGATGAAGTCATGTATCAATGTCCCACTAGATTCTGCCTCTTCTTTGCTAACTCTCTACCAATCTTCCAAGCATGATGGTTCTTTTCCCCAACACCTTGCATCTCCTGACCACATGGCCAAAGCGTATGAGATGAAGTTTCCAAACTGAAGCACTCATCTTGAAGTACTGTATTGCACAATATGCTACTACTATTCATAGGATTTTTAAGCACCTGATTGCTACAAAAGCGGATTGCTAGTTTTGCTGCTTAATCTGTTTTAATCTGGAACCTCCATTAAACCCTCCCATTATGTATGATTCTGCTGGTATTTGAAATACTGATAACTTATCTTGTGGTATCAGAGTAACATACCACTAGAGTGCATTAAACTGATGAATTGTAGGCACATGCTTTACACACTTAAGTGGACAGTGCACTGCAGTAACTTTGGCAAACATTTACTTTGCATCATGAACTGCTTTAAGCATTCTACATGTATTAACACTTTATTTCTCACTCTAGGAACAGAAAAGAATGCTTTGAGGTAGATACTATTCATTCACTCCCAGCACTTTTTCAGAGGCTACAAATTACATGGAAGCAAATTACTTCTCTTTCTCTGTGACTCAGTGATAGATTAACACCTCCAGCGATGGCATCTTTGGGTTAGAAGTGCAAGTCCCTGCCCACGAGGCCACCAGAGCACTATAACAGACACAGTTAGTGTACTGACTTCACATGGAGAAGAGGAGACTGGGGTTTTACCCGCCCCGAGTAGCATGGTTTATTCACAGAACTAAATAATATTCAAATCAGGGAATTTGAGTAATCTGATCAAGATCATTTTCAGCAAGTGATGAGGTTGACATTTAAACCCAATTTAGTACAGAAATTACTCCTATCACTGCTTTGTTCTCTCTTGCCTGCTTATCAATCCAAGAAAAGCAACAAAAGAGAGAAAAGTGGAGCCCTCTCATCAGAATGCTTGCCAACTCATTCACAAAGGTGTCTTCACTACATTAATTATGAATGACAACTTCCATATACCAAACGATATGAATATATGATAGTCTTGAATGTTCATAAATCTGCGCAGCTCTTTAAAATGCCCTTTCACTTTAATCGAAGAACAAAGTTGAATTTAAACAAGTATTGCTATGATCTTGGAGTGTCACTCAAAATGCGCTCTTCTAACTTCTATTCTTTCTAATCCTAATTATGAGATTACACAGACTATTTTACAAATATACAGATAACAGTTGGTCAAACTTTACTGATTTTTTTTTCTTTTCTTTTCAATTTTAACTCTCACTGTTTTACAGTCAGGATTTTCAATGTTATTTTGTGCTATGTGTAATTTCATTCCTTGTCCACTTTACTTCTGAAAGGTTCAAGGCCACATTTCTAATAAAGAATTTGTGATGTGTATGTGACTGAGAGAGGAGTGAAGGGAGCGTTGTGTTCTGCAGAATTTAGTGCTAGACCAAGAGGTGAAATGCAGGCTTTGGGTTTCTTTTCACATTGTTGCTGCTGTTTAGTACCACAGAGTCAGAACCACCCCATAGTTGACCTTCTGGTGGGGTTTCAGAGGTCGTTAACTGGACAGGGAGAGACTGCCCATCTTTCTCCTGCAGAGCAGCTGGGGGATTCAAACTGCATGGCTTCACGCTTACAGGAAAGCTTCTTACTACTAAGCCACCAGAACTTCCTATGACACCATAATCTGTGTTATAAATCTTTGCCCTCTGGATTTGAGGTTCTTTGAAAATAAAAGGGATGAAGCAGGAGATTATTCTTTGAATTCCTGATAGTTTTCACAGAGGGAGCACTGTTTTGTTTTAATATGCATTAATAACGTTTCATTATACTCTTAAAAAAGAAGTTTTAAATGTATGTAAAGCACAAGAGTAAATTTGGATAAGATGATTTAAGTTCATATAATCTTTCTCTTACTTTCCTGCTCCATTCATTATTTACCTATCACTTATCCATCTATCTATACTATACCACACCACTCTTAATATAGCTACTTAAACATAGTTAGAAAATTATAAGGTAACCACACACTTAAAATTTCTCAATTTGAATGAACTGAAAAACAAATTAAAAAAATAGAGTCACCATATAGAGAGCTGGTGGCCTAGTGACAAGAAGCTGCACTACAATCCGGAAGGCACACAGTTCAAGTTCACTAGTTACTCTACAGGAGAAGAAGGATGAACAATCACCCCCCGTAGAATTAACAGCCTCTGGAAATCCTCTGGAGGATCAGCTATGGGTCAGTTCTGACTCGATGGGACACAACAACCACAACCATGGATAAACCCTAGGGAGCTCTGGTGGCTTATTGGAAAGGAGCTGTGATGAGAACCCAAAGACACGTAGTTCAAGTCCACCAGCTGGTCCATGAAAGAAAGATGAGTAAACTCCTCTCATGTGTGTTACTGCCTCTGAAAATCTGCTGGACAGTCTGCTAGGAGTTAGTTCTGACTCAATGGCACATAGCAGCAATGACAACATGGATACACACATTTTGAACTATGCAGGAACATCAAAAGAAGTGTGGAGACTGAAAATAACTGATCAATGTCCCACCATTCTGTTGATGGAGCATATGATCAAGAACCAATGACAATGAAGGAAAAATCTAAGCAGCATTGAAGGCATTGTTATGAAGGAAAGACCAGTATGACATTCTGGCTCAAGTAAACAGCAAAACAGAAGACCCTCAACACACGAACTGAATAAGGGGCTTAAACATAGCCAAAATGATAGAGACAGTGTAGTATAACCAGGCGAGGCCTTATTAATCGGTGTATGAGTCAGCATGACTTATGACTGACTCAGCAGTATCTAATAACAATTTAACTATTTTCCCCACCATTAAAAAAATGATATATTAGTTTTTAAAAGACCTCATTTTCTGTAAAAATGCTCTACTAACATTTCCCAGAGGATTCAGTGTTCCTCCCAGCATACTCAACATACTCCTCATTGCTCCAGTTTTGTTTTAGTTATTAGATATCCTATTGCTATTTTGTCTATCTGTGTTTCATTGATTATGCAAAGGCATTTGACTGTGTGGATCATAACAAACTGTGGCTGACTCTGAGAAGAATGGGAATCCCAGAACATTTAATTGTGCTAATACGAGACCTATACTTGGAGCAAGAGGCAGTAGTCAGAACAGAGCAGGGTAACACTGCATGGTTCAAAATAGGGAAGGGTGTACGCCAGGGATGCATCCTGTCTCCATACCTTTTCAACATGTATGCAGAGCAGATTATCCGAGAGGCTGGGCTCTATGAGGAGAATTGTGGCATCAGGATTGGTGGAAGATCTATCAACAATCTCCGTTATGCAGATGACACAACCTTGCTTGCTGAAACTGAGGAGGACCTCATGCACTTGCTTGCTGCGAAGGGTCAAGGACTGCAGCCTTCAGTATGGACTAAGGCTCAACATCAAGAAGACAAAGATTCTCGCCACTGGACCAACTGGCAGCGTCAGGATGGATGACGAAGAGATTGAGAGTGTTCACAGCTTCACTTTGCTCGGCTCCACAGTTAACACTCTTGGTACCAACAGTCAGGAAATCAAAAAGCGTATCGCGATGGGAAAGTCTGCCGTTAGGGACCTCTCAAACGTACTCAGGAGCAACAGTGTCTCTCTGGAGACTAAGGTGCGCCTGATACAGGTCATGGTATTTGCAATCGCTTGTTATGCATCAGAGAGTTGGACAATGACTAGGGAGGACAGAAGGAGAGTGGATGCTTTTGAGCTGTGGTGCTGGAGAAGGGTACTGAATGTACCCTGGATTGCCAGGAAAACAAACAGATCCATCTTGGAGAGGATTAAACCAAGCTGCTCCTTGGAGGCAAGGATTCTGGGGCTTCGTCTGACATACTTTGGACATGTTGCCAGGAGGGACGGGTCCTTGGAGAGGGACATCATGCTTGGGAGGGTGGAGGGACAGCGCAGGAGGGGAAAACCCTCTATGAGATGGATTGATTCGGTGACTGGAGTAATCGGGATGGGTGTGTCAGAGGCGGTGCGGTTGGCGCAGGATAGAGCAGGGTTTAGAGCTGTTGTGCATAGGGTCGCTATGAGTCGGAAACGACTCGATGGCACATAACAACAACAACAACAACAACATTGCTATTTTATAAATGACTGTTTTTAAATAGATGGGCCGATCAAATTTATATTTACTTTCCTTAGGGTAATTTTTTAAAAAAACAACAAACTCTGTATAATCAAATTCTGAGTGTTCTACAAACAGAGGTTCAGCTCCATTTTTGTGGTTTGGAGCTGATTTTTAATGTAAAATTGTACAATTGTTGTACCTTCAGAAGCCTTAGTCCGACACAAAGATAACACCGGCATTTGTAAAAACACCCTTGAATTGAGGTAAGTTTGAAATGATGACTTAAATAAACAGGAATTGCAATGTGCAAGAGCATTTGGCACACAAAATTACCATATTGTATTGTACAGACACAGCACCCCGTGTAAATGAGATGAAAACAATATGACAGACAGAGATCACGAAATTACGTCAAAAAGCTGCGCTGTGATACATCCGCACCTATCCTGCCTTTGTTCCTTGACATTTTTAGGAGTGCTTTTGGGTCATGCTTCCTTTAATCTAGTAATCTAAAAATGTTGTTGTTATATAATGAGTAAAAACCATGGTTAAGAGTAAAAAGCATGGTTAAGAAGGCCTGAATGGAGTTAGAATCAACTCAAACTAACCTCATCAAGGTAGAATGGGAGCCAATTTACAGTTGCCACTCAGCAGGTTTTCAGAGGTTGTAAACTGCACAGAAGGGGATTGACTAGACCTTTCCTATGCAGCCACTGGTAGATTTGAACTGCGGGTCTTTGGGTTGGCAATGCAATCCTTTTCCCCCTAGGTCAACAGAACCTAATGGTGGTGGTGGTTGTTGTTGTTAGGTGCCGTCGAGTCGTAGACAACTCATAGCAACCCTATGAACAAAAGGCCTGAGCACTGTTCGTACATAGAGTTTCCAGGGGCAAGCCATTTTGGAAGTAGATGCTGCTCCTGCTTCCAGGTTAATGGTAGTAACCCAGTAATCAGAAAATAGTTGAAAGTGTCATTTAATCCATAATTTATAGTTGATCTTTAGCATGGTAGAATCCTGATGGGCATTCTTTGTTCAAATACTGTGCTGGAGGTAGACCCAGGCAGGGCTACGCAGCTCAGGCCTGTGCAGGTTCCACAATGGGGTGACACTGGGGTGACACCCCATGGTGACAGCCCAGATGGAACTGCAAGGAAAAATAGTATGGTGAAAGCAGGCTCTGCCCCCACTCCAAAGGCAGCCACATAGACCTCCGGGCCCATAGCTCCCAGGTTCTCTCTGTGACATCCACACAGCTATGAGATTCAAAGAGCCTGAGTGCAGAGGTCAATGCACATGGCTCGGTAGTGTCAAACTCACCCAACTGCGTGGTCTTTCCAGTCCAACATAGGAGACTCACTGAACTCTTAGGTCTACCAGGGGAAAGCACTGTATCTCAGGCAGAAGAGGCCATTTACTCTGACATCAGAAACAAGTTTGCAGAGAATACAAAGGATCATACTAGGAGAGAGACTGCTTTAAGAACTTGAGGACAAGCTGGTGGGAGTTAGCTGTGGGAACCAAACCACTGCTTCAGCAGGTACCAAGGTGAGGCTCTAACAAAAGTGTGGGACAGAAACAAAAAATAAAGCCAAACAAGAAAATATTAAAATTGAAATTATCAACACATTAAAAACATTGGTATAACACACAAAAAGAATGTCTGAGGTTGTGTTGTGTGAAAATGTACAACACACATTATTTTAGTAAAAGTGTAGTACTATGCTTCAAGATTGAGTTGGTGTCATGTTAAGAAAAAGAGCTCTTCTATTTTGTGTTTTGTCAAGATTGTCTTATATTTAATAGATGTTTACTTTTTTTCACAGTCACGTTAGAAGAGTATTCGTTGTAAAACTTAATTTCCAATGAGTCTTTGTTGGGATCCATATTTGTCAATTTAGTGGAAAAGATTCAAATTTAAATACTTTGACTTTTAATTCTGTCAGTGACCTCAGTTGTCTAAGCTCTGATTCTTTGAAAATGATAGAGTGGTATGATCATACACAGCTGACAGCACTGTTATTTGAATCCGTCCAGAATTGATGGGTTTAAAGTATGTATATCAAAGTAGAAACTCCTATAAATTTATCTGAGTTTTGTTTCAGAGCAGCTGAAATAGCAAGAGTGAGGTAAATGAGAACTATTGTTAACATTAAATTTAGCCGAAGGCGAATGTTCTTACAAAAAAGAAAATGATGGCAAAATGACCCTTAATTTATTTCCTGTTTGCAATGCCTATCAAATGTGTCACTACCGTTTCCATGAAAGCCGAATCTCCCAAGTCCGTCTATTTGCTGGCTCTGGAACAAGGATGTTTCTAATCAGTGTCACTGTGTTCGGAAAGATGTGCAATTGACTGGTGTCTTAATTCTTTTCCGTTATAAGAACATTTAATACCGAGCAAAAAAGACATGGCTTTTAAATATCTTACGTACAAATGTGATTCTAGGCTACTGTGTGCGCCAAAATATTACTGTAACACTAATAAGTTAATTGTAAATTGTTATGAAATGATTTTCTGGTGGAATTTTAGAAAAGAAGCATGTCCATTTCCCAACAAATCACATAATGGAAAGATTTTTATTGGGTATGAAATTCTGATGATCATATTCTCTCTACCTTAAAAAGTAAAATAAAATTACTGTCGTAGGTACTTTGCCCTTAGGAATCATTACAAATTCCTCTAGAGTATATAAAGTTGGAAGAATGGAAAGCACATTTTTGCCAAAATTTTTTTGCCATTTTCTAAATTAAAATCTAGATATATTTCTTCTCTGAAAGTTGGAATTCTCAGGTGGCCTAGGTTATGTGTGTGGATAGTATTTGAATCTTAGTTTGCTTTGAATTATTTTTTAAGCTGATTGGTCTATAAAGTTCTCCTTTTATGAAAATACAACACAAAAATTCTTCACAGCAAACCCTCAGAAGAAATGTCTTCCCTCACTGACTAAATTATTTTAGCTTTGATATTATTATAGTATAATAGCTTATCTCAGTTGAATAAATAAGCTCAATTAAATAATAAATGGACTAAATGTCCTTATCCACAACTTGTGGTCATTTAATTTTCTCCTAGAAACAATATACATCTCCTTGCAATATCAAAAGTTTAAATTTGGTGAAATCATACACCAAAGAATGTATAAAATTTCTTATAGTGAGCAAGAAGTAAATATTGTTTTCATTTTGTTAAGATTGTTTCTTTAAAGCAGCACATTAAAGAAAAAAGATCCAAAATTGAAATACATTGAAATCCATTATTTTGCATATTGATTTGAACAGGGAATGATCAGGATTTTTCTGAAATACTTCCAGCAAATTTCAGAATCAGCACTAACTTCTTAGTGATTTCTAAAACAAAGGCTAAAAAGTAAAGGAAATGTAAGTAATAATTCTCAGTATGGGCATTTCCACTGCCCTCACAGAGGTCATGTTTTGCTCCCAGTACTTTAGAAAAGACTGTGCATAGTGACTTCCCTCCAAACAAGACTTCAAAGGGGAAACAAATAAAATGTAACTTTACAGCAGAGAACGCTGGCAAACCCTGCTTCAGCCGGGTGCTCAAGGTCAAACCCAATTCACAAGTCTAGTAGATAATATATACCCTGACACGATGGGTGAAAAATAGTGCTTTAGTTCGATGACTGTCCACCAAACAAGCAGTGAAACAAACCCATAACCCAGCAAAAGTATTCACACAATCAAGCAAATTCCAGCAGAAGGACATCTTACAGTACACCTGGTCAGTGCTCCTCAAAACTTTTATCAAAAGTAAGGAGAGACTGAGACAGTCTCACACCAAAGAGGAGTTTAAAGAGACATGAAAACAGTGTAAAATGCCCTTCTTTGTGTGGAATTCTCAATCAGTCAAAAAGACACTAAGTAAAAACTAAGCAAATCAGAATAAACAATGAACTAAACTTTATAGTTACCCATCAGTTACTGTTGTGTACGGATGAGTTGGAATGGACCTATAGCTGTACCTGTCAATGATGGCAAATCCACTACTCCACCTTAACATGCTCACTACTGAGAATGTAAAATACTAAAAGGTTTCTCCTTGCCTGTAGGCTGAGGGCTGAGGGTCAGTGTGTTGTGAGTCTCGGTCCCAGCTGGACCTTCGGAAAGAGGGCCTTTGAAGGGCCTCTCACGTCTTGAAGAGGGACACACACGCGTGTGGAGCTCAGGGATCTTGTGGGTATCTTTTCATCCTAAGTCGGTGTCTTGCCAGATGAATTGGGGCTTTTGGGCACAGAGTCCACCAGCATTTGGGATTGCCAGAATTGTAAAATACTCTTTTTAATTGCTTTTGGTCGAACATTCTTCTAAGTGGTATAGCACTGGTCTGTGCATCGCTGTACAGAGGTAACTTGTTGCTGTGAAGCTGAACACTGTGACACTGATGTCCACCCATGGTGGACAGTGTTTGGTGGAACTCACTGACTCAAATAAGCTTGAAGCAGGAGTGACATCCTCTTCTGAAATGGCTTGCCTTTGGAAACTTTATGAATGTGGAGAAAGGATAAAGTTATACAAGCATTCAGGTCTTTCCCTCATAGGGTCACTATGAGTCACCTACAACTCGATGGCACTTAACCATCACCACCACCGTTGCATACATAACATAGGTGTTCTGGAGACTTGGTGAGTCAAGAGTTGCACTATCAACCAGGGGTAGGTGGTTTGAATCCACCAGCTGCTCCTCAGGGAAAAAATGATCAGTCTTATGTGATTTGCAACCTGTGGGAAAAAACCCAGGGAAGGGTAGGACATGCATTGCTCTCAAATCAGAGGTAATAAAAGAATGTCACATAATAATAGGGTAAACTGAGAGTCAGGCAGATAGACACTCTCTGAACTATCATTTCAATTTCCCCCTATAAATCTAAAATTGTTCTAAAAATATAAAAGTTGAACAACAATAGACAACTTTGCTGAAGCCTAAAGTCAGAAGTTGGAGAAGAGCCTGTTATTAAGTGTATGCTTTATGCAGAGCAGTCTTCCAGGAATATATCCTAAACTCCAGGGGATCCTGCTGCAGAAAGATAAGTCCCTAAGTTAAACAGTGTTTGTTTTTCCAAGTATAAAACCGGATAATCAGGAAAAATCAATTATTTGGGGTTTAAGATATAAGACCAAAATTAACATTCAAAATCAGAAAGACAAATAGGTACGTAATTACGTTGCACACTCGAGGGTATTTTTAGTAACTTTTTCATGGCAATATTTTTATGATTTTACTTACTGGAAAGAGTGTAAGTTCCTTAATTCAAATGCTAGTATGAACTTGGAAGTTGAAAAAAGAAATACAACTGGATTGAAGTAAGCATTGAATCATTGAGATGATTCCACTGGTGAAAAAGGCATGATGGGATATTGTAACTACAATAATTATAGTTTAGTGTAAATGTGAATTTGCATCATTCTATAGATCAGGGAACTCTGGGGCCCAGGTAGCTGCACTGCTCACCTAACAGCTGAGTCTTTCTGACCATTAAAATCCACTAGTGGCCCATAGAGGGCTCTCTGGTGGCTCAGTGGTAAAACACCACAACTGCAATCCTGAAGGCATGCAGTTCAAGTCCACCAGTTGCTCCATGGGAGTAAGATGGATAATCTCCTCCCGTGAGATTAACTGCCTCTATCAGCCTGAGGGGCAGCTCCAGGTCAGTTCTGACTCAAGGGTACACAACAACAACAACAACAGTGGCTCATGAGGAGAAAGGTGAGCAATCTATGCAATTTATCATCTTGGAAACTTATGAGGGGTCAGTTATGAGTTGTCTCCGTACTGATGTCAGTGACTGAATTATAAGCAGTTGCATTTATAATTCACTCTGCTAAGATTGGTAGCCAACTAGCTTCTAACAAAAAGGTGAAAGTCAACAGTGTCCCAAATATTTGATCTGCTGTAACGCTCATGACTTCTGAAATCAACTTTATTCCTCCCTTCAGTTCTCCCACTCCTCAGGGTCCCTTGAGATTTGTGGTTCACGGGAAGGTCTTATAGAAATGCAAACCCTTCAGGGAAATTTTGGCCGCTGTGTCAGAGATAGGTGAGCCATGGGCCAGGACCTTGTGGACTGTCAACTGTGGCTCAGCTGGACCCTGTGTCCCGGAAGCACGAGATTCCCTACAGAATGCAAGCACTGAACCCCATGTGCCACTGTCCTCTGATAGAGTGGGGCTTGTAGCTCACCCTAATCGTAACTCCATGATATAGTAAATACTTCATCACAGAATAAAAAGTATATCAATGGCTAAGAGAGACATTTTGAACAGTAATCCCTTCTTGACACCACAATAGTTTAAATAGAACAACAGTGATACATTCAAATTTTAGATGTTTTATTTATTAAGGTGTAGAAAAAAAACCTGATCACAAGAAAAAGGACTTCATCAAAGTGTAAACTATGTGTGGTGGTTTCGTGTAGTCTTTTTGTTTTGTTTTGCTTTGTTTTGTTTTTAATCACATTGTAGTCCTTTGCTGGTCTAACTCTACTGTGGTAATCTTACCACCTTTACTGGGTCCCTGTGAGCTACTCAAACTGTAACCTACTACTCGATACTAGTAATGGGGTAGGGCCTGGGAAAGTTAGTCTTTCTATGCATGACTTGGCAAACATTAGAGAACATTCCACTCAAACCCCACCGGCCTGAACTTAGTCACATGCCTACAACAAGGCACAAGCAAAGCTGGGACAGTCATTAGCTTGATGGGCAGCTCAACAATCAGAAGCAGGAGGGACTGTTATGAAAGAGAAACTAATGATTTGGGTGAAATGTAACCATCTCTGTTTTAGAAATGCAGTTGGCTTCATTCCTGAAATTCCATGTAAAGCTTTAGGATCTTGCCGATACTTTTGTGTGTGATTTATAGATTCGTGTCTGAAATGATGCTTCCGAGAAACCACCAAGTGCTGTTAATACTAATGATCCAAACACAAACCTTTGATTTTCAGTGTTCTAGTTGCATCTTTATCTTGAAAGAACTATCATTTAATCAGTTATAAATTGACCTCAGATTCAGGTTAAATGATTCCTTTATCCTTTTACATAGTGGGAATGGTGCTAATAGTAGCAATGACAGAAATCCCAAATTGGAAATAGGTGGACCTGATAGATGAAAATAAACTTTCTCGTTAATAAGAAATACAAGTAATTTATCATTGAGACTATTAATCTTAACTAATAACCTGAGAACGCACTCAGCATTTCGAACTCTGAAAGAACTGAAAACCAAATTCAGTCCCTGAGTCGAAATACTGAAGGATGCCCTGGAAAAAATCTTGAATAATCCAAGAAGCATCAGAGGAAGAGGGACTGGACCAAAACAGACTGGTTACCATGGAACTAGTTAAGAAAGCAGCATTTGATCAGGAAGCAATAGCGGTGAAGGAAGAGGTTCAAGCTGAATTGAAGGCTTTGGCAAGAAAATAAGGCCCCAGGATTGATGGGATACCAATTGACATGTTTCAACAACAGATGCAGCCCTGGCATCCTCATTAATCTATGCCAATAGTGTTAGATGACAGCTACCTGGCCTACAGGCTGGAAGAAAACTGTATTTGTTTCTACTCCCAAAACAAGCTGACCCAATGTAATGTGGAAATTATTGAGCAATACTGTTACTAGGATATATCAGTAAAATCTTGCTGAAGATTATTTTAAAACCTTTAGAACAGTATATAGACAGAGAACTGCCAGAGATTCAAGCTGGATTTAGAAAAGACCGTGGCACAAGGCATATAAAATTTCATACAGCTAATGAAAAACTTTGAAAAAAGGAAGTTTCTACACAATAATACGATATTATATTGTATCTAGTATATTGCATGTATATTGTATATAGTGTTGTGTTCACTGGTTTTTCTGTGTAAATGAAATCGCTTGTTTTTACACTCAGTGTGTGTGTATGTGTGTGTATATATATATATATATATGCTGGAAGCCACTACAGGCCCAGTCGTAGAAACAGGTGCATAGAATGACACAGTACAAACATTGGGGTGTACACCCTTAGGAGACAGGCAGTTATCAGATAATAGGTCCAACTTGAGGGTTAAATAAACTTGCTGAAAAGTCCTAGTTCTAACTATTTCTGTTTACCTGCATAATCAACCCCCTCAAAATAAAATTAACACCCAAGCTTCTAATGTAAACTTGTAGAAACAAGGTAGTGAAAGAGATTTTTACACGATTTTCACATGGAAATATTGACTTAGACAGTAAAGCTATGCAGTACTAACCCACCGATAATTAGGGTAGATTGAACCAGAATCATTACATACTCAACACATGGTAGGTAATTGTTAAGATGCAGAAAGGAAAACAAAGCTTCCCTTGCAGATAACAGAAACTTTTCACTTTAGATTTATTTCAGTGTTTACCACAAGCAAAAGGCTGGCCTTCTGAGGACAAAGATTGAATTATGGCATGTCTCTTTCCTCTGAGAATGTATTTTCTCATGTAGGAAATGAGAAATTGATGTTTGTAAATTGCCATACAGTATTAAAATGAAAAAGAGTATGTTCAAAAGGTTAGTTTAAACCATGCATGTCATAGATATTTCACACACAAAAAGGGATCAATACTAGCTGTGTCAATTAGGAGGGAGTTTGCAGAATCATGTGAAAATGAGACACTTGAGGGTCTCAATGTCTAACACGTCTAACATCTCACATTTTTATTTATTTGTTTTTTAGAAACTTCTATTTAAAATCATTCAGATACGGAAAAAAATAATCACTTTCTTGGGCTATCCATTAGGGCAGCTCTGAGATTGAACATTCTAAGAAAGAAGCTTAGTTTTGATTTCTGACTTCAAAAAGAAGTAGAATATCAATAAACCAAAATTAATCCATGTAGAAGGGATGGAGGAAATTCAGATTATTCCATTTAGAAGAGATGGATGAATTTATGGAGAAAAACTTAGGAACATATCAAAGAGAGATGGCTGAGAGGGAAAAATAGAAACCAAAAGAAGGTTAGCACAGATCATTGAACATAACTAAGAGTTTGGGCTTATTCTTAGGGCCTAGAAGATTCCTTCACAAGTTTTTAGGTGACATATACCATGAAGTATGATGTAACTTAAGTAAAGTCACCTATTTGTAGTACAGCAGATAGAACACAGAAAAGGACCAAACAAACACCAGTGAAAGGAGTAATAATCAAGGAGAAGGTGGAGAAAGACTTGGTGTGGTGACAGCAGTCCTCGGTGTCAAGTAAACTACACCAATTCTGTGTATTCCTTTGTTCATGTCACTGCTCACACATAAAATTTGTCTGTTCTCTCACAAACTTCCAACTGCCCATATTTATGTTCCATTGAACAGAACATTTTTCTGCCTGAGACACTCTGCAGGTAACTCACCTTACATCAGTCTTTAACTAAGGTTGATGAGAAAAATGAAAATCATCTGCCTTCAAGTCAATGTTGACTAAAAAGGACACCAGCTGTGTCAGTAGAACTGTGCTCGGGAACTTTTAAGGGCTGTGACATTTCAGAGATAGATTACAAGCTCTTTCTACTCAAGTGACTGTTGTAATTGTTAGGTGCCATCGAGTCAAGTATGACTCACAGCGACCCCGTGAATAATAGATGTGACCCCTATCCTATCCTGTGCCATCCTCACAATGTCTTGAACTCATTGCTACAGTAACTGTATCACTCCTTCTCATGAGGGTCCATCTCTTCAGAAGTATTTCTATCCATCTTTCAGGGATACTAGACAGACCCATGAGAACAGATTAACAATTGGCTCAAACAGTTTGGGTAAGAATTTAACCAAAAGATCCACAATTATACTAAACCATGAAGAATGAATAAGTCTGTAATTAGAAAAGGGCACAGGCAGAAAAGTTTACATTATGAGAAAGTACATGTTATTAAAAGAACACAAGGACAGACAGGCAGATACACATGCACACACAGCCCGTCGTCTCAATCGAAGATGATGTCCCTGGTAAATCTGGAAATACAAGGATTTACACTTAAATCTTTAAGGAAAGGTTTGTAGCAGAGATCCTAGCTATCTACTAAAAATTATTGGAGCAAATAATTTCAAGAACTGTCCCCAGGAAGTTACTATCCTTTGAAGAAATCCTTTTCCAGAGAAAAACTCAGCTAGATATAGATAGATAGATTAGATAGATAGATAGATAGATAGATAGATAAAGATATAGATGATATAGATATAGTTATATATACATTTTAAACACACACTTTGGTTACACAGTGAAGATAGAAATTGAAACGAGACAGAGAATATATGCATTCCAATTGGCAATGTCTTGCCCTAGTCATGATAAGAATTGGCAATAGCTTGAATGTTGACTAAGTTGAAATCTTAGTAACACCTCTGCTTCAAGCTTTGTTTATAATGTGAAGAGCATAATTTATGACTTACTAACATTTTTTTGCTTGAAGTAAACACTACCAGTCTTTCCTAGTGCCATGACATATGTATAATATAAGTAATGAGAATACCATTAACTAATGAAAGTTGTACACAAAAAAGGAATCTTAAATACATAGTTTATCATTTGTAAATAGAAAGCATACATTCACTTATTCATCCATTTCTTCATAGCATTGCTGTCAACTAAATCAATGTTTCTAAAAATCTTTGATTTGATGAAATAGCATGTGTACTAGTAGTGATAAAATATGTGTATCAAGATAATTAAATGTAACAGCATATTTTTTCATCTCAATATGTCCTTCAATTAGTCACTTGCATTGCAGTTGCATGAAAATAACATCAACATAATAAAGAATTCTTGTTAATAATATCTAATTCAGGAACTGTGTGCATATGGGTAATTCTAAATTTGTAATCCTCAATTAAAAAGAAATTTCTTTTCCTTTATGAAAGGAAGAAAACAGTTCCTTGGTTTGGTGTTGTTTTCATATTGGAGGCAAATGATTAGAAGAAAGAAAATATTCTTTGTAAAGGTTTTTGGTGTCTCTAGTTAGATTTATTCCTAAGTATCTCAATTTGCAGTTAGCTAACTACTTCTGCAAGAAACAATAAAAGATCTAAATAAATGGAATAATGTTCCCTGTTCATGGACAGGAAGACTCAGTATAGTAAAAATGATGTTCTTACTAAAAGCAATCTACATATTTATCACAATCCCAATACAGATACCAAATTCATTGTCAAAGAGAGAGAAAAGGCAATTGGCAAGTTTATTTAGAGAGAAGAGAGACCAGAAATAAGCAAAGCACTTCTGAAAAATAAGAATGAAATAGGTGGCACAACACTCCCTGATTTCAAAACCTACTACACAGTAGTAGTAACCAAAACAGCATGGCCCGGCTGCAATGACAGGCATATAGACCAATGGAACAGAACTGAGAACCCAGAAATTTATCTATCTATGGTCAACTGATATTCAACAAGGAAACAAAACCTATCAAATGGGGACATGACAACTTCCTTCAACAAATGGTGCTGACAAAACTGGACTTTTACCTGCAGAAAGCTGAAGCAGAATGCACATTACTCACCATACACCAAAATCAACTCAAGGTGGATCAGAGACCTAGGAGAAAAATCCAAGATCATAAAGACCATAAGGGACAAAGTAGGACCAAGCTTAGAAGGCGTAGCCTATGGTATAAAAAGGCTGACAAATACAACCGGAAACATACAACCAACCGAGAATAAAATTGACAAGTGGGAACTTCTAAAGAGTAAATCAAAACATCAAACACTTTTTCCCACTATAATCCCAGAGGTATCAGGTTCGAATCCACCAGATGCTCTTCTGGAGAAGGAGGGACAATCTCCTCCTGTACCAGTCAGATCTGATTTGACGGTACACACACAAAATAATAAAATTTAAAAAAAAAATGTTTTTCCAACAGGGTGAAAAGAAATCCTCCCAACTGGGGAAAAAACACATTTGGCAATACCATATCAGACAAGGGTCTGATAACAAAAGTTTACAGAATCCTCAAGTCTTCCACAAGGAAAAGGCTGATAAGCTAATTACAAAATAGGCAAAAGACACGGAAAGACCTTTCATAGAAGATATTTAGATGGCCAACAGACACATGAAGATGTACTCAAAATCATTGACAATAAGAGAGATGCAAATCAAAAAAGTACAATGAAATGCTATCTCACCCAACTAGCAGTGGCAAAATTTAGTAGGGCAGCAAGAAATAAATGTTGGAGAGGATGCAGAGAGCTAGGAACTCTCATACACTGTTGGTGGGATTGTCAAATGTTACAAACACTCTGGAAAGTAGTTTGGTATTTCCTCAAAAAGTTGAACATAGAAACTCCTTATGACTCAGCTATTCCACTGCTTGGATTTTACCCTGAGAAAATGCAAATGAGGCACAAATGGAGATTTGTACACCAATGGTCATAGCAGTGGTATTTGCCATTACAAGAACATGGAAACAATCCAAATGTCCAACCCCAATTAAGATTAATAAATTGTGGTAAATTCACTCAGTGGCATACTACGCAGCAAACAGGAACAATGGTTTTTGACTACATAACTTGGGAGGTACTGGAGAGCATTATACTGAGTGAACTAACTCAGTCTCATGAGGACAAATACTGTAGAAGACAATTATTGTAGAAATAGAGTAGAAAGACAACTAGTAAAATGTATGTGAAGATCCAAGGAGGGGGAAGTTAGGAGCAGAGTGGTGAGGCTTGGCAGGGGAGAAATCATACAGTCACAGAATTTGATGGGTAGAAGGAGGGGTGGGTAAAGAAAATGGGAAAGATCTGGTGGGGATCTGGAAAAACAGGGAAATGGTGAGCATATTTTGGTGTTGATGAATTTAATAAAATATAATGAATGGAGATGTGTTGATATGGATTCAAGTAAGGAAAAATTGTTGACAAATTCACTCTTTATTATCTAAATTATCATAATGCTATTTACTGGCTGAGTGGTAAGGTTTTTTTATCTTCTTGATGCTGTGATGTAATCCATTTTGAAGGCTATGTTGCTGTTGTTATTGTTGTTGAGTCCTATCAGTTAGAATTTACCCAGAGCTGACCCTCCCTCCAGTGGGTTTTCAGAGGCAGCAAATAGCATTTGAGAAGATTAGTCATCCTTGTCCCACAGAACAGCTGGTGAATTTGAACTGCATGCCTTCAGGATTGCAATGCAGTTTTTTACCAGTAGGCCATCAGAGCTCACTAAAGGCTATAGTCTTTGACATTCTGCAGTAAGTGATGCAATGTCTTCCGTTTCAGCAAGCAAGGTTGTACCATCTGCATGATGCAGATTGCTGATGAGTCTTCCTTTGATTCTGATACCACTTTCTACTTCTTACAGTCCAACATCTTGAATATTTGCTGTTCATACAGATTGAATAGGTGTGGAAAACCAATCAAGTCCTGATGCACACCTTTCTTGATTTTAAGCCATGCAGTGTTCCCTCACTCTGTTCAGACAACAGCTTTTTGGTATAGGTCTAAGTTTCATCTGAGTATATTTAAGTGTTCTGGGATTCCCATTTTTCTCAATAATAGTCATAGTTTGTAATGACTACCAACTGGGTAAAAACAACTGAAAATAAACTCACTATGAAACTGTGAATTTACACTTGTGTTGTCCACCTCATTCTGTCCACACCCTAATCTTGTAGAATCAATATCTCTCATTGTAGTAATTACACAGCAGCTCTCGCTGGTCTGGACAGTGAACAGATTTCTGATGGTCATAATGACAACTGGCCGGCTGCCGCATCAGATTGCCTTGTGATGCATTAATACATCATTGCATTTAATGGGATCTCTCATTTTCTGTTTCCGTGTAGGCACTCCAGTTACATTATACAGAAGCACAGATGAATGGAAGGTGAGATTAACATGATTTGACTGTGTAAATTAGGTGCCAAATCCATACGGCATGTGAGAGGGACCCACCACATGTCAATTTAACATGTAGCGAACTCACTTGTTCCCTCTCTCATGTATTTCCCCTATTTTCCCAACTCTGATAAAAAGCTACCATTCCTCCTTTTATACACAAATTGATTTTTTGGCTTGGAAGGAGGGTCTCCTTGTATAAACTGTGCATTCGAGGGTATAATGAGATTGACTCCATGCTCTAGGAATAAAAACACATGGCATTTAAATTTGGCTACTTCAAGGATGAATGAATGATTAAGATGAGCACATATGTTTAAGAAGCAACTTAAATGAAAAGCTGTTAAAGAGAAATGTTGTGGCATGTTGAACAACTGAAACACCATTCAGAGAACTGTGACTTAATTTGTAGGTTATAATCTGTTGTAGGTTCAACAAGGTAAGGCCAAATTTAATATTGCCAGGAAAGTCTTCAGTGTACTCTGTGACCCTAGTAATCCTTCCTATGTGAAAGAATTTACATCATGAGGATGCATGAAAGATTATATTTTAAACGCAATAATGCTAAAATGACTGGTCTGGTGGTTTAATGGTAAGGAGTTGCACTGACAACTTTGGCACTTAGTTCAAACCCACCAGCTACTCCGTGGGAGAAAGACGGGCAAACTCCTTGGCGATTTACTGTCTCTGAAAACCTGCTGGAATTTCAGCTATGGGTTAGTTCCAACTCAGTGGTACAACACCCCCTCCATTTATGCTTATTTCTTGTTCACATAGAGGACTCCCTCTGCTGCACTGATTGAAACAGTCAGCTGTTAAATATCTGTGGTTTGAACATACTAGTGGAGGAAACATATGAAGTTCATGTTTGCAAATATTAGTGTCTTTGACACACTGCAGAGCAACTCCACATTGCCTTAGAAGATCTCCGCGTCAGAATCCACTTGAATTTCCTCTGCCGGGAGTGGTGCATTTTGTTGTACACTATGCCACTAAGAATTGGAATCAATCTAATAATAACTGCATCAGGAGTAGGAATTGCAGATTAGAGAGTGAATGAAAAAAGTGTGAGCTAAATAGCCAAGAAGCTAAAATCTGCTCAATAAACCACACTGTGCTTAGTAAGCTAACATGTTGTTGTTGTTGATTGTCAACAAGTCGAGCACGACTCATAGCGACCCTATGAACAGAAGGTCTTTCTATAATTATTGACATTTATCCAAGGTCATTGAGTTTCCAGAGGCATGTTGTTTAGGAAGTAGAAGCTACTCCTGCTTCCAAAAGCTAACATATAGTCTTCTTTATACAGTCACATAATAAACATAATTCCTTATGGGCCCACATTTATCTTGTTGTTAGATTTCACTCTCACAGTTTTTGCTATGCTTGAGTCCTTATGCCAGTTACTAGGTAAACCTTTTTGATTGTGGACCTTTGTGCTCTTCACCGATGCTCTGCTTTGCTGAGCCTAAGGTCTTTCACCAGGGACTCATTTCTACAGGCAACGTGCCCAAGCACACGAGGCAGCCTCGCCTCATCTTGCTTCTACGCTTGTCTCATTGTCCTTTTAAGACAGATTTGTTTGTTCTTTTAGAACTCCACTGTATGTTCTTTCTTCTACACATATACCATAATCAAAGGGGTGAATTAATTGGAATTGTTTCTATTGCATTGAACACTCACAGTCAGAAACCAGACCAATATAACTTGTCTTATCCTTTATAAATTTTATCTGAATAGGCATCTTTCTTGAGACTTGGTGTTTATTACTCAGCTTGCTTTAAAGTTACTCTTAAATGCCCAGTGTTGTAGATACCTAAGTATTCACTTGTGTGTGTACATGTGTGTAATAAGACATTTCTACATGTAACTAAACCACAACTTTGAAACAGTGTTGCCAGAGTGTTCCTTGGAGTGAAGGATGGTGAAGTTTCATCTCACGTACTTTGGGCATGTTGCTAGGAGAGGGTATTCCTTGAAGGATGCATCTTGCTTGGAAAAGTGGAGGGATGAAGAAAGAGAGGGAGACTGTTGGCCAGGTGATATGGCACAGGGACCACAGCAAAGGACTCAAGTGTGTTAGAGATGATGCGGATGACACGAGAGGACAGAGTTCAGACCTGTTGTTCACAGGGTTGCTATGGGTTGCGCTCCATTCAATGGCAACTAAAAAGAACAACCCACATCAATTTTTAAGACAATTTCCCAAAGAGAAAATTTAAGGTATGTTACATCAAAAACTCTTAAGTTACATTTGGATAATAAATTTTAATTGAAGTTTTTATATTTAGATAATTATAGAGTTATGCATAATTGTATTATATGCTATATATAGATCCTGTATTCTTTTTTTACCTATAAATAGCTGGAATCAATTTTGGGGAAATTGGTAGTTTTGTTATTTCATGTCATCCACTCCATAAACAGTCATGTCTCTCCATTTACTTGGATTTTCTTCGATTTCTTTCATGAGCATTATGTAATCTTCAGGATATAGCTCCTACATTTAAAAAAAAATTCTGTTGTTGTTGTTATGTGCTGCCAAGTTGCCTGTGACTCACGGCAACCCTTTGTACAATAACTCTGGCACCTGCCCTGTCTTGAGTCAGTCACACTGACTCTGACACATCTACCCCTTTGCCCTAGTTACTGTATCAATCCATCTCATACAGGGTCTTCCTCTCCTGTGCTGCTTCTCCACCCTTCTGAGCATCACGTTTTTCTCCAAGGACCAATTCCTCCTGGCCATGTGCCCAAAGTATGTAAGACAGAGCTTCAAAATCCTAGTGTTCAAGGAGAAACTTGGTTTCACCCTTCCCAAGGCAAACCTATTTGTTTTCTTGGCAGTCCATGGTATCTTCAAGACTCTTTTCCAGCATAATTCAAAGGCATCAATTCTTCTTCTATAATGCTTAAGTCATCCAGATCTCTGATGCATAGCAAGCAATTGCGAAGACTGGAACAGGCACACTTTGGTCTCTAGACTGACATCATTGCTTCTCAGTACTCTGGAAACCTAAGTATTTCATATTTCTTGGATCACTTTAAATAATATTACATTTTTTATTTTAATTTTTCTGTGTTCATTGTTAACACAGAAATGCAATTCTTCTCTTATGTATATATTTTATATCCTGTTGAACACAAATGTTAATGCAAGAAGATTTCTCACACAGAAACTTATTTCAGCTTCAGTGTGAGATCATTCACAATGTGCACCCTCCTTTCAAGTCTGCGTGTCTGTGCTTTCTTTATCATGTTGGTAGCACTTCCTCTGCTCTGATGACTGAGCCTGTGTGCTTTTGTCCTGGTCACAGTCCACAGAAAGCGTGGACTCTTGTCACACTGTGCCACGTGAATCATGGGGGTTTTGTGTGTTTAATTGGTTTTTGCATCTTCTCTTTCCGAAGATGAGGAAGCTACCTTCTGTTTTGATTTTGTGCCATGTTTATGAGTGGATAGCATGTTGTCCCATATCTCCGCATCAGTTTCTATGAGCATACGACTTTCCGTCTTCACCCTGTTGGTACTGCAAATTATACTGATTCGTTTGGAATATTGAGCCTATGGTGCACACCTGGTATAAATCTCCCTCGGTCATCATGCATAATTCTTTTTATACATTACTAGATTCAATTTGCAACCAATTTAATTTTTTAAAGGACTGTATTAATTATACATTTCTTTGGAAATGTTCCCATGTACTGCCCCTTTTCAGCACAACTTGTCATTTTTTATGCCACAATTATGGTTAAACACATGACTTAAAGAAATTGTTCTCCACACATGATAGGCTGTTCACTTGTATTCTCATTTTTATCATTTCTGGCCAAATGGTAATGCTACACTTTCCTCATGAATATTCAATTGCTATAGATAACAAAAGGGATGGAAATGACACATGATACTTTAGAAAGAAGCTTGAAAGCAAGTGCTAGGTTTGCCAGTTTTTCTTCTCTGCTGCAGTCACTAAAGAAGCCTGTATTAAGACAGAACCCCCTCAGCTTTGTCACTGAACAATACAAACATCACCCTGTGTTATTCTAAGTCATTGTGTTTTAGTTATTGAAACATAAACCGAGTACATCATGCTTTACAAAGAAATTGGAACTGAAGGTGGAAAACTGTCTTAACAACAACAATAAAGGAAAACTAAAATGCATGACGGTGTCCCAACCAGGTATAGTTTCAAACATTATAGACAGAAACTAAACTGCACTTCTGCTAAGAGGAGACAGTCCCTAAAATCCATTTTTAATGTGGCCAAGAAGGATAATGAATGAAAATCTATCTTCCAGAGATCATTCCTGGGCTACACAGAACAATGCATGCAGGGTATTAGGAGCGACAATCAGTATTTAATCAAAGGCTATACTTCATCTTCAAAGAATGTGGTGTCTGCACGATGGAAATTCTATCGCTGTGAAACAAATCTGTCTCCTGTCTTTTGTCTGTTTGTTTTTAAACTTATTTGCGAAATGAGAAAACTTACTACAACTATCCTGTGTCTGATCTACCACTCCATATTTTATTGAGCAGGAATGGCTAAATTATTTTCATCACCTGCATCTCTGGTTCAAGAGGAAACATATTCAGTAGTTTCGGGAACTGGCTCAAGAGGAGACATATGCAGTAGTTTTTGGAACTGCCATAGAAGATACTACAAGGGAGTTGAGGCATCCTACACATTAATCTTCATACTCTGAACAAGTGTGAGTTGTAATCTATCCCACTTACGGAACAAGTGACTGAGTTCTGTTTTGTGTGAGATGCAGACTATATCAAACATAAATGATATATTCTGACCATGAAGGCATGTTGTAGCATCATTAAGAAGGACAAGAAATATTCCAGTTGTTTCTTTTTGTCCAAGAACATGTCTTTGAAATTAGGCATGGCATCCTCCATTGCACTGTGAGCGAGAGTTAGGGGGATCATTTTTCAAGTGGATGTGTTAAAGCCAGTATTGATTAACCTGGTTCCCCTACCCCAGCACTTGGGTCCCTGAGTAACTAAAATGAGAACAGACAGCTCTATCAATCCTGTTGGATATGACTCTTGAGAGAGAAAAATCTTTCAAGTTTGAAACCACTGAGATCTTTGGGGTTAGTTATTTCTGAAGCACAAACAAGTCTGTCCTGATTGATGTTGTGGTGTTGTTGTTGAAGCTGTGCTGATTGATATACCAACCTTATTCTTAAATCACACAAACTGTAAAGAACTGAGCACTGTGTGAAGGTCCAAGTGCCTGGTACCAGTTGTCGTTATGTTGATTGTAACTCACAGCCAGTCTGTAGGGTGGACTACAGCTGACTGTGGGTTCACGGAGGTTGTAAATGTTTAGAAAAGCAGACCTCATCACCTCCCCCAGCTGGGGGTTTTGAATACATGACTTATCAGCTAGCAACCGAGTGCCTAAACCCTGTGCCTCCGAGGCTGCCTATTTATGACGATAACTTTCAGAAATGTCAGCGGAGAATCTTGACACATTCCAGTTGTAATTTAAAATTCTTTCTAAAAGCTGAGAAAGATCTACCCAGTGTAACCGATCGTCCAGATTTTCACTGCAAATGGGTTCTGTTGAGCATTGTTGCGTTGAACGGCCTAATATGTGGTAAAAGTTACATGGAAACAGTGAGAGCGAGGACAGGCAATCTCATTTTAATCTCACTAATTTGCACTCACTGCAGCCGGTTCAGTCTGAGTTAGCTAAAAGTCTTAATCGCTAAATTCAACATACAAGTGTGTTTTTATTACATTTAAGAAGATGAAGTAATCAGGAGCAAGAGAGGAAAAGGCCGGGTTCAGTCTTGTTTAGTGAATCTTTAAGAATGTTCTTCAGACACAGGAAACAATAAATACACTGAGTTATAAAGTGTACAGGTAGAAAGGTTCTCCCGCCAAGTTCCCCAGGGACTGCTGGTTATTTTAAAAGACCCTCAAACGTGCACGCCAAACATGGTCCTCACTTTATTTCAAAGCCAAGGTCCAGGTTAAAACCACCTTGCTGCCAATTGTTGTTCAAATTAGCACATACTTAAAATTAACACACATTAAATCAATGGACTGGGAATAAAAACTGAGCCCAAAGTGTAACAAAGGAGCAAAAAGATGCGAAAAGGCCGAAGAAGACAGGAGCCTTGCTTATCTCTGCAACATCTAGAGGGTTTTATTTGAAAATTCTCCCTCAATTCATCCAGCTGGAGATATTTGGAATCTTGAACAAATTCAAATTTGAAAATTCTCTGGCAACCTAATAAAATCCAATTAAATTGATAACGGTGTGTTTATGTTTTTATATTTTTGACACATTTTACCTAATCATCACTACTTCTGAGAATTTCTGCTAATTAAGTGGTGGGATCATTTTGCACGTTGGGTACACTTTCATGAAATATCTTTTGCAACTAAGCCAAAATTCACTTAAAAGATTTTGGAAATCCAAAGTCTCTGTAAATGTTCATTAAAATTAATAGTAATTATTTTTTTTAAAAAAAAAGGGAGCGTAATTCAATAAAAATTTTCCAACTTTCTGTATAATTTTTTAAAAGACCTAACCAAAGCTATACAATAATCATGGATTTATTTGTTTTAAAATACTACAGAATAGTTTGCTTATCAAATTGGTGAATTTATATTATAGTAAAATTTCATCTTGTTGACATTTTAGTCTTTCACTTGAATAAAAAATAAAAATAGTAAAAAATAAAATTAAAAGAAAACAAAACAAGGTTTTGGAAACTATTACTGGCAGATTGATAGATAATTTTTCTATTGTTGGTGATTTACTTTTTAATTTTGTCATTATAAATTTCCTAAATTATCAACTTCTATAGAAATATCCCCATTTTGCTGCTTTAATATACCACCCTTGAAATTTTCAGCATATTCAGCTCTAGTTTATGAACCCTAGGGACAAAATGACTCCTTTATAGAAAATTTAGACCTTTTTACTAAGAGAGACTGCCAAGAGAGTATTGAATGGCCTTGCCCCGGGCCCCATGACCTCTTGCCAAGTAAAGGTTATAACTGTGTTAACTCCTTGTGTCCTTTGGAATCCATAATCTGTGATTCAATGACTAATCTTAAGTAGAATTCCGTCACTGTAGCTCATTCCTAAGTCTAAGGAAGACGAGAAGCTTTTACACTGGCAGAGTGTATCATTTCAAAACTGAAAGCCCGTCACTCACTAGGGAGGAATTCTGTATGTATCTTACATATATTCATTTCTGCACCTGTCCGTTAAAAACATGTCTGCAAATTCTCGAAACTGGAGTCATTAACAATATATTCTTTTATGTATACATTGAAGAGAAAGTGACAGAAATAAAACCGTGACTGAACGTCAGAAAGTTTTCTTCAATTTCTCTGTGAGATAAAGCATTTGGCTCTGATGTGAGGTATTTTGACATCAGGCATGTGACTGGGTCTGTTTAACGTGTTAAATTTGCATTAGCAGTTTGGATATACAGTGACAGGATGGTATATAAGTGATGTTTGTTTCTGTGCTGCCTCTGAGCAGATTCCAACTCAGGCTGGCCCCTTGTTTGCTTCTGAATCAGTTTGACACACCACCTTTACAGTTTGTATTACAGTGTTTAATCCCACCCCCCACCCACGCCGGACGAACCAGGGATTTCTAAATAGCAAATGACTTCTAATGACAAATATATGAAAGATTTTCATTATGTTTTAAAAGAAGGCAAGGGGAGGGAATTCTTTTCAATCATTATTGTTAGATGTTAATTACACATTTACTGTTTCTTAACAATTTCTACTAGGTATTGTCCATTCATTGTCCAACTTTCAGATGCGTGGATACCTGAGCAGGACAGAGATCCCGTGGATAGCACAGGATAGAGCAAGCATCAGATCTGTTGTTGATAAGGTAGCAATGAATCACAGTTGACTTGATGGCATCTAACAACAACAACTGCTCTTTGGTGTGGGCAGAAAGAGCTCTTTAATCATACATACTTAAAACCTGTGAGATAGGTAGTAGTTAGGAAAATAAGTCATGCAGAAATTAAGTAACTTCTCCCAAATGACACATTTACTAAGTGATGGATTTAGACTTTAGCGTGATTCTACCACTTTACACATAGAAGGCAGCACATTTTACTGGAATTCAGGAATGGGGAAGATTATTCTCATCAACTATGTTTCCATTTCCACTCTCCAAAAAATATCAGGTTTCCTAAAATAAAGAGAAATGAAGACTGCCAGAGAGAAAAAAAATAAAAGCATTGGATATGTACTTGAAAAAACAGTGAACAATTGTGATGGATAGAGTTTATGTGGGTGGGATGGGTGGGAAAAAGAAGATATAGGCCTATAGCTGTGCTGTGAAATTTAAGGTGGTTGTTCTTGTTATGTGCCATAGAGTCACTTGCGACTCATAGTGACCCTATACACAACAGCCCTAAACCCTGCTCTATCCTGTGCTGACCTTATTGTCTCTGACATGCCTATCCCCATTACCCTGGTGACTGAATCAATCCATCTCATTGAGGGTCTTCCTCTCCTGCGCTGTCCCTCCACCCTCCCAAGCATGACTTTCCTCTCCAAGGACTGGTCCCTCCTTGCAACATGACCAAAACGTGTCAGACAAAGCTTCCGAGTCCTTGCCTCCAAGGAGCAGCTTGGCTTCACCCTCTCCAGGATGAACTTGTTTGTTCTCCTAGCAGTCCATGGTACATTCAATACTCTTCTCCAGCACAAAAGCTCAAAGACATCAACTCTCTTTCTATCATCCCTAGTCATTGTCTAGCTTTCTGATGCATAGCAAGTAATTACAAAGACCATGGCCTATATCGGGCACACCTTAGTCTTTAGACATCATTGTTGCTCTTCAGTACTTTGGAGAGGTCTCTGATAGCAGACTTTCCCAATGTAATTAGTCTTTTAATTTCCTGGCTGCTGGTACCCAGAGTGTTGATTATGAGCCAAGCAAACTAAAGCTGTTAACAATCTCAATCTCTTCATCATCCATCATTATGCTGCCAATAGGCCTAGTGGTGAGAATCATTGTTTTCTTGATGCTGAGCTTCAATCCATATTGAAGGCTGCAGTCCTTGACCTTCTGCAACAAGTGCTTCAGGTCCTCCTTAGTTTCAGCGAGCAGGGTTGTGTCATCTGCATAACGCAGATTGTTGATGAGTCTGCCTCCAATCTTGATGACACAGTCCTCCTCATAGAGCTCAGCCACCTGGATAATCTGTTGCCCGTATAGATTGAAAAGATGTGGAGAAATGTAAGGTATACTTAACAAAGTAGATTTGGGAAAAGCTGAAAAGTTTTGTTTGATGTGATTAAGGATGTTGAATGTAAAGAAGACTGTGATATCTACTCTCCACTCAACAGACACTTGGAGCCATTGAAGTTTTTATAGCTAGCAGATGGTGTATTTCAGGATTGATTTGCCTGTTTGAGGTGTCACTGGCAGAACCACTGACCCACTCTATGCATTCATTTTAAATATAAAAAAACTCTGTGGATGTGATGTGATCAAGAGGCAGGTAAATAAAGATGTCTTTTTATACATTTTTCTAAAAATAACTTTTAAATTACATCTCTAATAATTACTTACAATTTTTGTTTATCACAAAGAAATTAGAGTTTTTTTTTCCTTGTTGATAGCATGTCTTTGTAGAGTATTTAAAAACATGTTTTTCTAATTAAATGTAGAAGCACAGAGACCTAAAATTAATTAAGAGTATATATTTTATCATCCACACCTAAATAATCATGCATTCGATCAAACATATGGATAGCTGCAAAAGACAGCATATAAGAAAGTGTCTAAATTAAAAAAAATAAAGCATTGAGATAATTTCATAATGCTGAGTATCACAGGGAATTATTCACACAGTAGAACAGTACTTAAGATGTATCAATACAACGCTCCCCTAACAGTGAATCCCCCGAGCAGAGTAACCATTCTGCTTTGCTATGAGGAGAAATTCCATTTTACAAAGTTGGCTACAGAGTCTCATACATATTTTATAACGAGTAATAGGTATTTTCCCAATATGAATTTCATGTTCTAGTGTAAGAAGCAGTTCACAGCAGCTGTTGCATAATTTTTAAATTACAAAGACCTTCATCTTTATGATGTGTAAAAAAAGTAAGTGATAAAACATAACGAAAATAAAAACAGTTCGGAGATACCCAAGTCTTCAGAAATTAACAATCCGAATTCTCCCTACTTGAGCAATTGTCACAGAAAGCCTACATTCCATAAAGTCTTGCAATTATGTCAGGTCACATTCCTTGCAAAATAATGACAAAAGGGGGGAAAGTGGTTTTGACCTTCCAAAGTATCACCACTCTAAATGCCCTATGAGAATGGAATTCGTTTACACAACCTGTGATTTTGTCATTTTGAAAGCACCTCGTATAAGTGCAAAGGGTCCAGTTTTAGTGACGTAGTGTTGTTAGGCAGATACTAAAAGTGAGACTTGAACGAGATGGGATTATTTTGTCCCCTTTGGGAGGGAGAAGTCCACATGCCTGGCTTTTTCCAAGGAAGAGAGGTGTCACAGTTTGGAGAGGTTCTTGGCGAATATTCCTTGGTGTTCCTTAGAGTTCTCTGACATTTCTCAGTACCTCATTTGCCCCTGTGTCTTTGGGTCAGTTATGTTTCTTTTTACAACCCAAAATAGTTGGGCTAGTACTCATTGTATTCTAGTAAGTCTTTAAGTGTGTAACAAAACAAACACCCTACCCTACCGAAGTTTATTTCCAAACAGGATTATATATAAAGTTACCAGAAATAAAAATTGTAAAAAAACCCCAAACTTAACTAAATGAGAGTTTTGCTGCAAATTTCAAAGTCACTCATTTAAAATTATTTGGATTCTCCACAGGAGAGAAAGTTGGGCAATATAGTCCCATTAGGACTTAGAGCCTTGGAAACTTAAATGACTTCATGAGGGCAGAGAGGAGGGGGTAAAGCAAAACAAAATAAACAAACAGAAAAGCCAAGTATTTGCAGTTGAGTCTTTTGTGTCTGTTTTCTCTCTGCCTTTTCTCCTCCCATGCTTTGTTTTACTATTCATGTGAGATTATTGGCATTGAGTCAGAATCAGCTCATAGCTGATCCTCCAGCAGGACTCACTGGCTGTCGTTTCTGAGAATCAAACATTTGCACCACAATTCCTACATATGCAAATGACTGCGTGCAATCAACAAGCAAATGTTAATAGTCCAGGCTTTGGAATTAGAGTGTGGTGATCTATCTCAGACAGAGCATGGCTTCAAGATCTCTGTGGAGCCTCTCTCTACCCTGCACAAATTGGGTCATCTGCATTAGAATGCACTCAATAGTAGATGTTTGGTATCATCTTCATGACCAAGGATGACAGAAGAATTGAAGCCTTTGAACTGTGATGTTGGAGAAGAGTACTGAGGTGGTCCAACAAACAGATACGTCTTGGAGAAAGTGTAGCCAGAGTGCTCCTTGGAGACAAAGCTTCATCACACATACTTTGGGCATGTTATTGGGAGAGGTTATTGCTTGGGAAGCTGGAGAGATGGACAAAGAGAGAAAGACCCTCAACCAACAAAGTGGATTGGCACAGTGACTGCCGCAATGGGCTCAAGTGTGTCAGAGTTTATGGGGGTGGCACCCGTTAGGACAGGGTTCAGACCTATTGCTCATAAAGTTGCTGTGACTCATACTCAACTTGATGGCACCTAACAACCACAAAAATAAAAAAATCACAGGTGGAGATTGCCCATTTTTCTCCCCGGTATGAGACTGGACAGAGAATTAATTGGTCCAAACCATGGCTGTGATTACTTGACCATGAAAAACCCAAGTTCAACATTAGAATTCCAACTTGAAGCTACCTGGACAATGGTTCAAGGCATCTTTACTAAGTGGGATACTGGAATACAGGCTTTCTTAGTATTTGGTGAGCATGATTTTTTTTATATCTAATACATATCCTAGATCTTAAAATATGCATTTATTGGGGGGGGGAGGGATGGGCGGGGAAAGAAGTGCAGCAATGAATGAATGAAAATCCAAAATCTCTGTAAATGCTCATTAAAATTATTTTAAAAAAACAAAACAAAAAATATGCATTTATTCCCCTGTACCCACTCACCATTCGGCTAAAACATACTGTTCTTTGTTAAAATTTGCTCTCAAGTAATTTAAGATAGTGTTCAAAAGAGAAATAAGAGAGGAATTATTTAATCTGAAAATGAAGGCAAAGTTGAAGAATTAAAGAAAAAGAAATGCACTTTCGATTGTATATCACTGGGTAGTTTTTATCACATATAGTAACCATAATCTTGAGTAGGTTCTGTGAGTTCTCTGTGGCATTTGCAATGATAAGCAGAGCTTATAGCAGAGCAGAAGGGTATCTGGTGTTAGAGCTGGTTGAAGTAGACCAGGGAATGCATCAGGGCATAACTGGCCTCATAGGAATTGATTTTGTTCTGTGGATGTTGTAGCTGGGGACAATTTCCCCTGCAGATGTTGATAGAGGTAAGACACAGATATCCTCATTCTGGCCACACTGATTTTTCAGAACTACTGTTCTTTCAGTCAGCAGTCTAACAGTTGATCACTGCCCACCTTAAACCTCAGTCCGTGATTATGATCTTATTTGGAACAAGATCATTGAAGATGTGATTAGTTAGGTTTTAAAAAGTACTTCTAGGCAAGCTTTGGTGGCCTAGTGGCACGAAGATGTACTGCAATCCCAGAGGTACACGATTCAAATCCACCAGATGCTCTGCTGGGGAAGGAAGAACAATCTCTTTCTGTACCAGTCAGATCTGATTTGACGGTACACACAACACACACATACAAAATAATAAAATTTTAAAAAATAAAAATCTGTTTAAAAAAATTTTTTTAAAGTACTTCTAGACTGGACAGAGGCTGCAACGTGTAGATAGAGGTTTATTTGGGTAGGCAAGACTTCAGAGATAACCAAGGGTAATGGTAAAACTGTGATATTTAAATCTTGCTTTGCAACAAAAGAACACTTTGAAGTCCAACATCACTTGCTTCCTTTACCAGAGACAGTAATTGGTCAGCAGATTTGTGTCTGTGGAAAAACTAGATTTTCACATCTCAAACCTGCAAACATCCAAAATCAAACCCACTGTTGTAGATTGTGACTCATATCTACCACGCTCAGCTGCACAGAACTGCTCTCAGGGTTCTGTAAGCTTTATGGCCAGACTGCTCTGTCCTCCTCCTGCAGAGAAGCTGGAGGGTTTTGAACCTGGGGTGCAATGGGTTTATTGCTGAAAAGGCCTTTTCTAAGTCATTGTCTTTTACTTTTACCACATGACTTGGTGAGAACCTGAACACGCACACAGGACACAGATTACTAATTAGAGGATTGAGACTGTTGCCATCCCACCAGGCTTAAATTGAGTGGCTTTAGATGCAGATGAGGAAGAGTTTTACTAGCAGAAAGAAGCTGAGAATGCAACAGGGCTACAGAGATGCTTGTCTTAGAAGGAATAAGATACTACAGAAGCAAGACAGAACCAGAGACCGATTTGAGGCTGAACTGACTTGAAATTAGTGTCCCATGGACCTGAGTCAGGGACCTTTGCAGAAGCCAGCTGGAGCACTGAGGAAGGGGCAAGACTCCATCTGAAAATACTGTCTTTTGCTCATTGATCATGTTATTCTGCCTCATCATGGTTTGAATCTTCACCAACATAACCCTCAGAAAGTATTCCAAATCCATCAAGTTGGCAAAGGAGCAATTACCTATTGACCATTCAGTTTCTTCCAAGTGGAAATCTTTTCCAAGTCCATGGGTGTATGTGACTGGTCTTGGGCCATGCAATTGTACAATTTCATCTTCTGCTCCCCTCTTTGTGTGTTGGCTTTCTGTCTTAACGAGTTTTCCCTTATTTCCATTTCAAAGCTGTCTTCCTGGACCACCCACTTGCTGGCCCTCATTTCATTTGTAACAGGAAAGCTGTGTTTTATGTTTTCCACCTTCACTTCGAGGGAATCCCAGCCTTGGGTTGGCACGAGGTGATGGAGAGCAGTTGGACGCTCACAGGTGCCACTGGCAGCCCTACCTCATCTTGCTAATAGCTTCTCTTTTTAAAATCAGCTCAATTCTATCAATTTCTACACGGGTAACAGAAATAGCATATTTCAAAGTTGTTTTTACATTTCCCAGGGGGGAGAGTGAGCTAAGTGGTATGGACTTGGTTTTCTGGGTTATTCACAACAACACCGCTTTCCTTAACCCTCCCTTTTCTGCCAACAGAATTTGTTTAGACTCCATTTTCAGAAATAAGAACAATTGTACCAAAAAGTCATTCTAATACTGTGTAGCATAAAACACCAATTATGGTAAATAGTCTAAGCTTGCAAAAAAAAGAGAAAAGATAAAAACTCTGGAAAACCCAGTAAATGCTATCTCTCTGTCGTCGATTGACGATGAATATTAACAGGGTTCTGAGAAGTCCTGCAGAAAAGACATCTGTTTCTCTTGAGTTGACTCCCAGTTTGCCAACTGCATTTGTCTGTAAAAGCTTCTTTCCAAAATACGTGCTAATATTTTACAAAACTGATGTTCCCGCATGCACAGTGTGGCCACTGTATAAATTATCACATACTTTAGTGTGTAAATAGAACAATAGTAAGTTGGGAGTGATGAACTTTTGAGAGGAGTGTTCCTCGGTGACTTCTGTTTGCATTATTTCCTTTTCTTAACTAGGCTAGAATCAAGTGGGAGCCAATCAGACACGCTAAGGTCAATGAGAACAAAGCCTCCTCATCTGCTAGGTAATGAAGTGCCTTGGCTTTCGAACAAGCTTCACAACACCTGTGGGACTCCCATTTGTCTATGTGCAAATGAAAAGGAACAATGACATAAAAAAAATCTGCCCGTTGGAAGCAAATTCGACTTTTAAGTGGCAGTTAACTCATGCAGGTAAAGCAAAAACTGGGGTTAATTCTCCACTTCAAATGCACTGACAGACCGACTGTATGACTTTGCACTCTGGGATCTGGTGAGGTCTAAAAGATATGTAAAAGTTTACTATGAATTCCTTAATTCCATAAGTTCAAAGCCAAATCCTGGTTGAAACTCTGTACAACGAGATTTAGCAGGTAGAGATGTTAGATTTGGACCTCATCAGTGACAACACAGGCTAGCAGATTTCCCATGTTAGCGCGGGACCTTGTAAGTATGGACATTTCTCAGATCTTCCTCAGAAACTCCTACATCAGTATCTGAGTATGAAACCTTCAATTATACTGGCTGTATAAGAATTCTTGAACTCTGCTTTGGTGAAATGTATGCCCTAAAAATGCTTGTTCTAAGAAAGAAAGAGTTTCTTGTTTTCCTGTTGCTGTTGTTTAATAATTTTCTATCTCATCAGAAGAACCATTTGTTTAGCAATTGAAGGTATAGATATACATTGGAACATATTTCATAAGAGAGCAGAAATGAAAATGGTTTTTATTTTCTTGTGAGTAAAAAAGAGAGTATAAACAGGTTCATCCCGGAGAGGGTGAAACCAGGCTGCTCCTTGGAGACAAGGATTCTGAAGCTCTGTCTGGCATATTTTGGGTGTGTTGCAAGGTGGGACCAGTCCTTGGAGAGGGACATTGTGCTTGGAAAAGTGATGGGACAGTGAAAGAGAGGAAGACCCTCGATGAGATGGATTGACTCCCTGACTGGGGTAATGGGGGTAGGTGTGTCAGAGTCAACAAGGTTGGCTCAGGATAGAGCCGGGTTCACAGCTATTGTACATATGGTTGCTATGAGTCAAAGGCGACTCAACGGCACATAACAACAACAAGAAAGAGTAAACATTAAAAATGAGGTAACTCTTCTATTACATCTTTAATCATCACTAACTTACCCATTGTCCTTGAGTCATTACTTACTGGTAACTGACTCTCTGATAGGTTTTCAATTTTGTATAAAGACATTTCTCATCATTCTGCTATGGAACCACTGGTAGATTCAAATCAGTGGAGAGCAACGGCCTTTGAGTTCGCAGTGTAACTACCTAAGGGCCAGCGTGAGTGCTCCTATCTTTAGACATACTCTTAAAAATCCTTCCTCCTGCAATGCACGAAGGTGGCAACTGTTGTTGTTAGGTGCTGTCGAGTTGAATTCTACTCATAGTGTGACCCTATGAACAACAGATCTGAAATGCATCATCTCCTGTTCCACCTCACACTCCCTGACACACCAGAGCCCATCACGACAGTCACTATGTCAATCCACCTGGTCGAGGGTCTTCCTCTCCTTCACCAACCCTCCATCCTTCCCAGCTTGTTCTCCAAAGAACAGCCCCTCCTAGCAACTTGCCCAAAGTATGTGACAGAGCCTCATCATCATCGCCTTCAAAGAGCACTCTGGCCGCACCCTCTCTAAGACATTTTTTTTTCTTTTGGCAGCCTGTGGAATGATTAGAGCGCTTCTCTTTTCCAACACCACACCTCAAAGATACACATTTTTTTCTGTTATCCTTATTCACCTAATTAGTGTAATTCTTTGTTGCATATTATGCTGAAAAATATGAAAACAGGAAAAAAATCAGAATAAAGTATTTTCAGTACACTTCAAGGCGATGGGTATCTCTTAAGCTTTTTAAAAATTTTTTTAATTTTATTATCTTGTGTGTGTGTGTGTGTGTGTGTACTGTCAAATCAGATCTGACTGGTACAGGAGGAGATTGTTCCTGCTTCTCCAGCAGACATCTGGTGGATTTGAACTGCGCACCCTTGGGATTGCAGCGCAGCTTCTTGCCACTAGGCCACCAGAGCTCACCTATGCTTTTTTTTATGTGACAAAAAAATATATAAGATATCAGGGTGAAAAATATGTAGTATTTTTTCCTTAGAGCTCCATTATCTGTAACTGTAATAGAAAACTCTCATTATGTTATGCCACAATCCACATTTACAAATGTGAAAGTGTCTATGTATATATATCCATTTTAATTAGAATTTAAAAAGATACAATATTAATCTAGAACAATTAGAAGCTATTAAAAACAATAAAAAGTAATGCCTTGCTGGAAAAAAATGAGGCTGGAGATCACATAATATGACATAATCAATGACTTATTCATTATAAATACATTAATTAAAAATTACGAATGCTAACTATACACATGGACCTCAACTTATAGAATATGAAAAAATTAAATTAACTAAATCTGTGGAAAGAGATATTGATATCAAATATAAATAGTCCTTGAGCTATAGAACAATTACACTTATGCAAGTTCAATGCATATAAAATTAGGCAATTCAAGCAGAAGATAATTAAAGCAAGACAATAAGATCTGAAACATGACTGAGGTTATTCCATCTTAATTAAAAGACCATGCCAAGAATATATCTGCTGCATTGAACAATAAGAATAAAAAACCATAGGAATTGTAGAATGACATCAGGTATATCATACATGAAGCAAGAGGAAGATCATTCAAAAGAAAGGAAAACCAAAAATCTAAGTCAGATGATACTCTGAAATTTGTTTTTTTTAACAAAGAGAAGCTAGAATGAAGAAAAGAAAAGATGAAGAGAACGGAGAAGAATATTTTGATGGGTCACTCAGAAAGACCAGCTTCTGCAGTGTGAAGCTGTTCAACAGGTAAGTCAAAAGGGAAGAATACAGTCAGCATTTACCCAGCTGAAAGAGCGGAGAAACAAATTGAAGCCTCAAGTTGAATTACAGAATAATTTTATGGGTAAAATATTGAATGACACAGGGAGCATCAAAAGATTTTAGAAGAAATACAGTGACTGTAGTCAAGAGATCCTTAGCTGGCCCTGAACTACCTCAGAAGTAACATGTGATCAAGAATTAATGGTACAAAAGACATAATTTTAAACTGCATTAAAGGCATTGGCAAAAATAAGCTCACAGGAATTGATAAAATACCAATCGAGGTGTTTCAAAAAAGAGATGCAACAAAAAATTTTAAAGACAGCTACCTGACCAACTGACTTGAACAGATCTATATTTGAGATGATTAAGACAAAATATGATCAAACAGAATTCAGAAATTATTAATCAATATTATTTAATATTACAGTAAGTAATGTACAGCTCAAGAATACCGGCGCGGGGGGGAGGGGGGGGGTGGAGTGGCCAAAGCAGCATAATGAGGGCAAACTGTTGGGAATTAAAATTAGATTTAGGAGAAACTATCACAAAGGTGTATCATTATTGATGCGAGATGGAGCTTGATAGAAAAATATAGCATCAGGATACAGGAATCCTCATCAACAGTGCATATTACACGACGGTGCTTGCTGAACATAACGATAAATTGAATCTCTTACTGCAGATCAAAGACTACAACTTTCAGTATGGATTAAACCTTAACATCAGGAAAGCAAAAATCCTCACAACTGAACAAATGGGCAACATCATGATAGATGAAGAAAAGATTGAAATTGCCAACAATTTCATTTTACTTAGATCCGCCCTGATCCTGTGGAATCATTAGGTGGTCGTGGGTGTCTTCAAGTCAAATACACTTCACAGCAACCGTGTGAACAAGAGACCTGAATCCTGCCCTAGCCTGTGCCATCCTCCTCATCTATGACACACTAGAGCTCGTTGCTGTAGTCATTGTGTCAGTCTCTCCAAGATTCTTCCTCTTCATCACCAGCCCTCCATCCTTCCAAGTATGATGGCCACTTCCAAGGAATAGCCTCTCCTAGCTACATGGTTAAACTACGAAAGACGAAGGTTCGCCATCTTTGTCTCCAATATCAGCAGTCAAAACTAGACCAGGTGCCGACCATCAATTACTCATGTGCAAATTCAAAGTGAAGCTGAAGAAAATAATAACAAATCCACAGGAACCAAAATACAACCTTGAGTCTATCCCAGCTGAAATTAAGAACCATCTGAAGAAAAGGTTTGAGGCATTGAACACCATTGATCAAAGACCAGAGGAAATCTGAGAGGACATCAGAGATATCATCCATGAAGAGAGTAAAGAGCCATTACAAAAATGGAGGAAAATAGGAAAAGAGTTGGTAGATAATGAACAATCTGAAAGGAAGGTATCATTAGGCATTATGTGCATGGCAACAACTTGGAATAAGAAGTGCAATGCAAAGTGGGGGCTGGGGAAGGGAGAAGGAGAGAGGGAAATGTGCAACAATGAAGAATGAAACTCAACCTTTTTGGAAACCTTGAATAAAATTGTAATTTAAAAATGTAGTGGAGAAAAAAATGGAAGCAATAGTTGAGAAATTAAAAAATGTGTTGCATTGGGCAAATCCTTAAACTGATTATCTCTTTAAAGTGTTAAAAGAGCAATGATGTCAGTTTAAAGATTAACTGCCCTAAGCCTTGGTATTGATGCCTTTGAGCTGTGGTGCTGGAGAAGAGTATTGAGAATACCATGGACTGCTAGGAAAACAAACAGATTTGTCCTGGAGAGGGTTAAACCGGGTGGCTCCTTGGAGGCAAGGATTCTGAGGCTCCATTTAACATACTTTGGACATGTTGTGAGGAGAGACCGTTCCTTGGAGAAGGACATCATGCTTGGGAGGGTGGAGGGACAGCGCAGGAGAGGAAGGCCCTCTATGAGGTGGATTGATTCAGTGACTGGGATAATTGGGATGGGAGTGTCAGAGACAGTGCGATTGGCACAGGACAGAGCGGAGTTTAGGGCTGTTGTACATGGGGTCGCTATGAGTCGCAAGCGACTCGACGGCACATAACAACAACAACAAGCCTTGGCATTTTAAATTCCTATGTATGCATGTGGAAGTTGGATAATGAATAAGAACAAAGAAAAAGTGATGTCTTTGAATAGTGACTTTGGCAAAGCATATTGCAAAAACCATGGACTATCTAGAAAACAAATATGTCTTGGAGAACGTAGCTCTGGGACTTTCTTTATAAACAAGGCTATGTTGACAGGAGGCACCAGCCCTTGGAAATGAACATTGCGATTGGAAAGAGTGGGCGACGGAGAGGAAGACCATCACTGAGGCAGACTGATACAACGACTGCACCAACAGCGTAAGTGTGGTGGGGAGTGTGAGGATGGTACAAGATTGAGTAAACATTCAATCTGCTGTTTGGAGGGTGGCAGCAGGGCGTGTTCAGAGCACCTAAAATCCACGCGTGTGAGTGCACACGTTTTACTGGTTTGGTGGTTTGTTTGGGGGGTTTTTTCCCCCTCTAGAGAAATCAGACTAAAACACTACTCAGGCCCTAATTCACAGCAAATTACTTCCACTTTCTTTATTCAGCAATCTTGTCTTTTTTCCAAACTCCATCAATTTGTCAATGCAAGCAAAACCTGTCTTTCCCCTCCATATTTTCTGCATTAGCTTTTCAGAAAAAGAAATTCCATTGCTATGAAATTACCACAGTAGCAAGTTTACAACCAACTGCAGTTTGTTTACAAGGAGGGCAGGCAGGTAAACGGGCCCCATTGTCTGACTCTCTTTGTTGCATCCCTTGCAGGCTGGCAAGTTTAAAAGTTTAAAAAGAAAAGTTAAAAGCTGCTTCAAATCAGGTGCACTGTGGAGATACACAGTTCCGCAGTCCCATGCTGAGCACCTTGAATTTGGCTTATTTAGAAAAGAAACACACATCCAACTGTGATTGCAGCAGCAATGCTACCCGTAAGAACGGGTGTCATTTCTCCAATGTGGGTTTAAGAGCTTGGTAATCTGAGGAATGCAGGCGTTCAGCTTCTTTATCTCTGCCTTGCGGAACTGGCTTACTTAATCATGTACAAGACGAGGAGAAGGGCGAACAGAATTCCCACATACATTTATTCCGGCTGGAGTTAGGCCCCCATAAAGACACCAACGTGTCTGCGGTTTGGAGTTGGTTCAGGATTTTTTTTTTTATTTGCAATTCTTAATAAGGAGTAGAACGAATTCCCTGAATAGAAAGCCTGTAAACTCCAGTACATTAAGCACTTTCTTAATTAGCTACTTACAGCCTAATTGCTGAAGCACTTGACTGAAAGCAGGGCTAAGGTGTGAGGAGGTTAATGCGCTTAACTGGGAAGCACACCTAGAATGGGTTAAAAAGGGAAATCTTTAATACACTCCAAGAGGTCATTTAGTACAACAGCACAATGCTCTCAAAGGAAACGTGTTCATTCAAATTTTTCATTTTTTTTTTAAACAATTACAACTTACCTGAATTCAATTGTCATTGCTGCAGGCTATTCAAATAGCCTTGTGACTATGACTGCTAAGATTTTTTTTTTCTTTAAAATAAATCCTTCATGGAAAAAAAAACCCTGGAGAATATTGAGGTGAATTCCTCTTCATCGGGGAGCTCTGGCGGCTTAGTGGTAAAGCGTTGCACTGTCGACTCAAAGACAGGCAATTTGAATCTACCAGCTGTTCTGAATGAGAAAGCTGGGCTCCCTCCTCTCAGATTCAAGGCTTCTGAAAGGCCCTGGAGGGCCAGCCACGAGCGGGTTCCTGCTCTAGGTGTGGCAAAGGATGGTTGAGTTCTAAGTGCACAAAATTTTCATTCGTAAATCAGAAACCTTAGATTAAAGCTTCAAAACCAAATTTCTTCAGTCAGTCTATGTCTTAGGAAAAGTTGGATCTGAAGCAGAAAATGGGGCAAATTGAGTTTAGGAAGATTATCATGTCCTACAGAATCTGTGGCATAACATCCTCAGGAACCCTCAGGCTAGCTCATAAAGTCTGATTTGCATCTATTCTGAAATAGATGAAGAATTGTGCTGAGGCAAGCTTGATTTCTAGGGCTGGAGAACAATTATTTCTTACACAAAATATGAAAGAATAAAAGAAAGGAATATTCCCCTAAGGAACTTTCATTCCAAGGCCTAATTTGAAAGAAGTCACAGGCTGGCTTGTGGCCTCGCTCCCAGGCCGGCCTCCCCAGGACCTTGGTGCTATCTTTAGGCCCTGCCTTTTCAGCTCATATGCTTACATAGATCACAACTCCGCCAAGCCAAAGGCAGAATATCCCCAAAGGTTCAAACCCACTGTGGGTTCTGGGAGAGAAAGTGGTCAGCTGCCTCACATGGGAATTCATAGCCGTGGAAATCTATGGAGAGCCATTATGTGTCAAAACCGAATTGAGGATGGTGAGATTCTAATTTGGGACAAGAATTCCTTGAGCCTGAATGGCAGAGAGAGACAATGCTCTTTGAAGGCCTAAATGACCTCTTGACCGCCCTGCCGTTGCTTAACAAATCTGTTTCCTCAGTTCCGTAATTCAGAGTCGGCGCTCAAAGTTTGATGGGGGACAATTCTTACTAATGTGACAGTCTCCCAGAGCTGTGGCCATATTTAAAGACACCCTTTGTAAAATGTACAGTTAGGATGATGGGATATTTCAGATTAATTAATTGGACTAATACACTATTGCTCATCAATTGTCTTTGCTATAAAGCTGTTTTGGTTTCTTTTCTTTCCTCAGTATTTCTTTAACAAGTGTAAACAGAGGGAAACCTCCAAAAATGAAAGAATGAAGCTTGCATAGAATTAGAAGCAAAGTCAACAGCAGCATCGATATTTTGGAAACGTGTTGGAGGAGATGTAGGGAAACCAGTCAAATGCACTTCATGGAACCGTCTGTTCTTACATTCAAAGTTGCATTAAGTAAATGTTGTTGTCGTTGTTGTTGTTGTTGGTGGTGGTGGTGGTGCTGCTGCTGGTGTACGACAGAGTCAGAACTACCCCACAGCTGACCCTCCAGTGCGTTTCAGAGGCAGTAAATCACACCTGAGGAGATTGCCCATCCTTCTCCCACGGAGCAGCTGGTAGATTCGAATCCTGTGCCTTTGGGATTGCAGTGCAACTTCTTACCACGAGGCCACCAGAGCTCCCTAAAGGGAAAGAATCTTTCCCAATCCTCCAGTTTGTCTTTCTATGCCTAATAACGGGACCCCTGATGGGATGGTCCTTAGGGAGTTGCACTACAATCCACAGACTGTGCCTCTCAGGCAACACCAGCAGCTTCAAAGAAGAAAAATGAGCAATCTCCTCCCACGTGACTTACAGCCTTGGAAACCGGTGGAGAGTCAGCTATGAGTCCGTTCTGATTCATTTAAAGACTGAGATGCCTAATGAAATGGGTAAATATGATACTTACTGGATGTGAAGGTAATGCCACCTTTTGTTTTTGTTTTTTACTTTGTAAATCAATTCAAATCCAACTCACCAGTCACTAAGATTTGTAGGAAGTCTACTCTCAGTCATTTCCCAAACTTCTCTCTCACCTCTTGAACAATACCAAGATCTCAAGTTCTATGTTTTATGTATTTCAAGACAATTAGAATACCCATATTTGAACATGACTAGTGTTGTAACTCCTAAGAACATCCCTCCCCTAGAGCCTCTCCTATCCAGAGACGGAGTGGCTTCTCTATTTGGGCCCCTGACCGATTATCCAAAACAGTCTCAATATCATACCTCCCAGAACACCTGAGACCACACTCAGGCCACTGGAGCTTTGTTGTTGGAAATCTTTCTGTGTAGAATATAAAACCTAAAATATGGTAACTCATAGCTTATAAATATTCACCATGATCTTATTTTTCCATACATTTTTAAATGTTATCTCCATTAGTTAATATCATCACAAATCTGATTCCGTCTAATGTGTATAAGCTATTCTGTACTTTATTTAAACTTTTTAAGAAGGATGACTTCCAATGTCATTGATTTACTCATGTATTTATCAGTTCAGCGGCGCTTACCAGATATCTCCAGTGCACCTGTGTCTTGAGCCCTAGAGCTGGAATTCCTTGCAGAGTATACAGTGTAGAGGGAGAACAGAGTTGTAACGTCTATCAAAACAATGGGATAAGTACCAACATAGCGGACTGCACAAAGTTCCTTGGAAACTTGAGAGAACACCAGCTGAGAACTAAATGAAAAGCAGAAATACACTGAGTGACAAGGGAGGAGGAATGTGTGAAGCCTCCAGGACACCAGTGCTACTGGGAGACTGTGCGTGAAGCTGCCATGGAGATGGTGAACAGCGAAGTTTGAAGGGATGGAGGGCCAAGCTTAATAGGGACACATTTAACCTTTGACAATGAGTAACCAAGAAAGACATTCAGGGAAGAGAATAGAATGAACTGTCTTTAAGAATTATCCCTCAGGTTAGGTGTAGAAAGAGGTTCATGCTGTAAAAGTGTTAGGGGCTAGAGATGCGAGAGCTCCATGACCATCAGTGACCTCTGCAGAGACAAGGAGGATGGGCGATGCTTTGATGTGATGGTGAAGATTAGACACTGATACTGAACACCTTGTGCTAAGCATTTTATGCATGTTTCACCTTTCCTTTCTATGAACCTTTGCTTGAAAGGTTCTTACAAGTAAACAAACAAAAGTAAAAGAACAATTTATTGTGTTCCTGTCTCAGCCACATAGTGTTTTGAAGCGTGGAATTCATTTATGTATTTTCTCAATTACTTATCGCATCAGTTAATTTTAAAACATCTAATACGGAGTTCATGTTGTGATGGTAATTCAAAGGTCAGCATTTTTAATTCACTAGCTACTCTACAGGGAGATCTGGTAGCCTAGCATTAAGATGCTGTTCTGTAATCCCAAAGGCACAGAGTTAGACCACTAGCTTCTCCATAGAAGATGGATGGGCAATCTCCTCCTGTGCTGGTTAGTGCCACTGAAAACTCACTGGAGGGTGAGCTCTGGGTTGGTTCAGACTCCAAGACAGACAGACACACACACACACACACACACACACACACACACACCCAGCTGCTCTGCAGGGAATGATAGTGTCTCCCTGTAGAGATTTCTATCCTTGGAAGCCCAGTGGAATGCCAATGTGTGTGGGACGGCTGGACTGCAGTGAGCTTGAGTGACACTGATCAGGGGAGCTGCACCAATCTGATCCTTGGGCGATTGCGCTGCTAACTCAAAAGTACTGCTAACTTCTCTTAATACTGACAATAGTGTAGCTCAAAGCCACCAGTAGCTCTTTGGGAGAAAGATGAGAGTAAATGGAACAATTTTAAGGGAAGCCAGGACAACATGGGGAATTCCCAGTCTGATCTCAATTAACTCTACAAAGGGAACTGTCCCATTCAACAACAATCATAGTACCAACATAATAGCTGAAAGGCCAGAGATGTCACTCCATGCTCCTGCACCTCTTTCTACTAATCATCACTAGGCCAATTTTAATTGCAAATTGACTCACAGACTTAACACCCACCTGTGGGGTTTATGAAGGAAATAGGATGAGGGGTGGGGAAGGCAAAGGATATAGTTCAGTCACCTTCTCAGTCAACCAACAAAAGTCTAGATTCAGCCCAGCTGCCCAATTGCAAGAAGTCTCTGGTTTCATCATTCAACTTTGTCTCATAGGAGTCACAAGTAAGCCCTTCCTTCCTTCATCCAGCAAGAAAAACCTTGAACTCCTGATCTGTCCCCAGGGCTCCACCAGACTCCACCATGCCAAAGTCTCTCCATAGTCATGTAAACTCTCCCTCTTACGTTAGTCTCCCATCTGTAGATGATGTTGAAGATACTGATAAATGGACGAACCAAGTTTCTACAGTGAAGGCAGCTGGAGGCCATGTGCTCAAAAGGGTCTAAATGGATATAAAGCCATTTTCAAAAGTCCTAACACCCCAAAGCATAATCTCTAAGAATTATCATTCTAATAATGTGATTTAGAGGGCAATGAGTTTGAGGGTTTGTTATTGTTATTGTTGTAGTTGAAAACTAACTAGTAAAATCATAACAATTGCTTTAGAATTGATTTGTACTCATGAAATCCCCTGTGCGTCAGGGAAGAATAGTGCTTATCAAAATTTTCAATGCCTGATATTTAGAAAGTAGATACACAGTGTCTCTGGGTATATACTTATTTGAACAGGCAGCCTTTTTATTAGCAACTGATGGTGTTAGCATTTGTACCATCCAAAGACTTCACATGTAAATTTGTTGCTATGACATCCAATGTTCTTGAAATTTCTGATTTCTTTGCCTAGAAGGAACCTTAGCAACATAGCAGGTTTGGTGTTGGGCTGCTGACCAAAAAGTTGCCAGTTCAAATCCCCCAGCTGCTCTATAGGAGAAAGAGACAGCAGTCTGCTCTTACTGGATGTCACAGGCTCAGACACCCAATGGAGGATTGTCAAGGGCTGGACTTTACTCAGTAACAGTGAGTCTGATGTTTTAGAAGAAGAGGTTACCAGTCATTGGGCCTCAGATGCATGCATATGGCAGCCTCAGACTGGAACTTCATATGCACCACCTCCTGAAACAGCTTCGGGAGCTAGGCTGGCTTTGGGGGTTGGATTTCATTTTCTTTTGCTCTTGGTGCAGTTTCCATTTTACGTGCTATTATCCTTCCCTCTCCTGAGTTAAAATGAATCACTGCCATGTTACTATTGAGTCTGATTCCATAGCCCACTTCAGGAGGCTGAGCAACAAAACAAGAATGATAGGAGAGGGTTAGGGATGTGTTGAGTGAGGGCCTTGTGGGGCTAAATGGGGTCAACGGGAAAGATGGAATGGAGTTAATAGATACTTGTCCCTCCTTCAATTTAAGAGCTGTGCTGAGTTACGGTGTTTTTACAAGGCTCCTCCAGAAGCCATCCTGTGGGACAGGACATCTTGACTCTGTGGTCAGCCTGGTTATGAGTGTGACCTTCTAGTCTCTGTTTCTTCACCCTTTTGTCCTTTGCTGCCATAGGATTGTTCCTCCCAATGAAGATTTACCACATAAGCTCTGCCTTAGGCTGTGTTAAAAAGTCAGAAAGTGTGACTCAAAGAATTAAGCCCAGGGTCACACCACTGATAAAGGGCTTATTTGAAGATTTGGATCCAGGTCAGCTTTGTGTTAGATGTTTTCCTAGTGCATCATGGCTATTTCAAGGTTCACAGATGGGGTTAGTGATTCTTGGCAAATGTCAAGGCATTTGCACTTGGATACAGTAGCTGAAAGTTGGGTTTAGGTTCATTTAAAATTTATAAACATTTTTATGGTCATAATATTTATGCATTCTCATGTTATTTTTTTGCTTTTAAAATACTGGAAATTTTACTTAAATTTAGATTGTTGCATTAAAACATTAAAACACCTTATATCCTTCACTGAGTTTCAGCTGTTGTTGTTAGGTGCTATCAACTCAAGTATAACTCAAAGAACTCTATAAACTACAGACGTCAACCCTGTCCCATCCAGAGTCAATGGCTAATCAAAATATGGTCAGAACTAATTTATCGAGGGAACTCTGGTGGCCTAGTGGCAAGAAGCTGCACGGCAATCCACCAGATGCTCTGCCCGAGAAGGAGAGGCAATCTCCTCCTGTACCAGTCAGATCTGATCTGTTGGTACACACACAAAATATAATAAAATAAAAAAAAAGTGAACTGGGGTAGGGGAGGGGTGGGGAAAAATTAATTTCTCGATCCTCTGACCTGTGGCTCCTCACCCCTCTGGAATATTTTAATTCAAATTCAAGACATCATATAATTTCATCTATAAGTATTTAATCTTATATCTCCAAAGACAATGACTATATTTAGAAATCTATCATAATATTCTCACACGTGTTGTTATGTGCCATCTAGATATAACTGACTCATAGCACACCCTCCTTATCACCAAGCTCTGATAGACTAAAGGATAGGGGGTTGAGCTGCCAAACAACAGTGGGTGGTTCAAATCCACCCTCTGTTTACAGGAGAAAGGTGGGCAATCTCCTCCCATGAAATTTACAGTCTCTGAAAACCCACTTTTTCTCATACCTGGAAACATATTTTGTATCATGTTGAGATTCCCCAGTATTTTATAAATTTCTTCTTGCTCAAACTTGGGTTTTTTAAAAAAAATCCAGTACATGCCGTTTGGTTGATACATCTATTTCTTAATCTCTATAAATCTATTAGATCCTTTGATTTACTCATTTGTTAATTTATGCCATCGATTTGTTGATTATGTCTGTGACTGTCCCATCGAATTTCTCACCTTCCAAATGTTGCTGATTGATTTTCTAAGGTGTTTCTTAACATGATATTATATTTTGTGTGCTGCTTATAATCTACTAAGTAGTTTGAGACTTGATCAAATTAAAAGCGAACTTTTTTGCATGAATAAATGATACTGTTGTTGTCATAGTGTCAGCATTAACTCATGGAGACAAAATCTACAAGTGTACAAAACTCTGTCCAGTCATGCATTACCTTCCTGATCGTTGATATGTTTGCTTTCATTGTTTTCAACTAGGGTATCAGTCCATCTCGTGAAGATGTTCTCTGGGTTTTTCTGACCATCTAATTTGCCAAGCCTGGTGTCTTTTTCCGATGAATTGATCTTACTTGGCATGTCCAAAGTAAGCGAGCCCAAGTTTCACCATCCTCACTCCTAAGGTGTATTCCATTTGTATGTCTTTCATGACTCCTTTTTCATTCTTCTGCTCTTCTGTTGTTTAGTTACTCAATGCTCTTCACTAACATACCCACTCAGATCCACAAGTCCTCCTCCTGTATTTTCAGGACACAGCTGTCATGTGTATTTAAGTTGTATGAAAAGAAGTGTGTATTGGGTCAATCTTACCATATCCAGCACATGACACCTTTGTGTCGTTTTAAATTTTAAAAGGGGTTTTTTTAATTTAACTTTTTCATTGAGGGTGTTTTCAGCTTTTTTGCCCAATGCCAAAATGTTTTCTTTCTTGACTTCTGGCTTTGCAGGCGTTGATAGCTTAGCCATAATTTTCATATAGCGATGGATAGCACTGACATTCTGACACTTTACTGTAGATCAGTTTGTGAGCGTAACTTTTTTTTAATCTTTCACAATAGGGTATAGTCTGTTTTGAAGTTTGTGATCTTTTGTCATCATCAGTAAGTTCTTCAAGTTATCTTCATCTGCAATAATCAAGGCTATGCAATGTGCACATCATGTGTAGTTAATACAGCATTTCTTCCATGTTGTTCTTGGTTAGGTGTTATCAAGTCAACTATGATGCATAGCGACCCTCTGAAGAACGCACTGAACCTTCGCCCTACTCTGTACCATCTTCATGGTCTCTGCCCATCCACACCTGCTGTTTCGGCCACTGCATCAGTCCAGCCAGCTGAGGGTCTTCCTTTCTTTGGATGACCTACTCTGTTCCCAAGCATGCTACCTTTCCAATATTGGTGCCTTCTGACAGCAATACTCTTCTTCCTTCCATGGTGGGTACTAAACAATTTATTTTGAGAACATAACAGATGTCCTGCTTGAGGGTGTGTGTGTGTGTAAGCAAGAAAGAGAGAAGGAGACTAAGATTTAGAGTTGAGAGAGATCCTGATCTCTCCAATATAAATTTGTTATAAATTTTTCTGTAAGTAGTTTTTATAGCTATTAATGATCTTTTATTCCAATAAGGGTAAGGAATACAATACTGTACTTTTAGAATTCCATTTTCATCCATTTAGTAAAATAATTTTATGCAAGGAAAATGATCCATTTAATTTCGTGTAGTATGTTTGAAGACAAAGTTTATATAATATTGGTTAAAAAAATGTTAGATTGTTTCTCTTTTGTTTACCATTCTGTTATTATGCACTTTCCAAGTTTTATTTTTTATATATTTAAGTAATTAGTCTTATTGCCTTTAATATTCATATAGAGCATTGGTGGCCTGGCAGCAAGAAGCTGTCCTTCAATCTCAAAGGCATATGGTTCAAATCCACCAACTGCTCCCTGGGAGAAGGATGGGTAGTCTCCTCCCCTGCTGTTAACTGCCTATGAAAACTCACTAGAGGGTCAGCTATGGGTCAGTTCTGACTAGACGGTACACAACAACAACAAGAGAGTTCATATATCTGATGTCAAGGATGAAAGAATGCTCTAAAAGTTACTGCAATTACCTTTTTTACTCAAAACTGTACTGTTGGCTTACTTGAAGCCTCAAAACTATATTTCAGGTTCAGGTTATACATTTTTTTTCCTTTAAAAATCTGGACTCAGACAGCTTTCCAATATGTTCTAATATCTCCCAACACAGGATTTAAAGAACACTGTCTGTATACCGAGGGGGCTCTAGTGGCCTCATGGTAATAATCTGCGCTGCAATCCTGAAGGCACAAAGTTCGAATCCGCAAGCTGCTCATGGAGAGAAGGATGGACGATCTCCACCCACATGATTCCTGCCTCTTCAAACCTGCTGGGGGTCAGCTATGGGTTGGTTCCAACTTGATGAAATGCAGCAACAACAGTATCTGGATACATAGGATATTCGCTGAGGGAAGATGGTTGTTACTAGAATTTTCCATGGACAGACTGGGAAATATTGTATTGAAATAAAATATAACTTCTAGTATTTTCAATCAAACAGTTGAACTGTAGCAGAGGACTTTCACTTACTGTCATTAATATATAATCCTGTATCTTAAAAAAATAATTAAAGTTACATTTTCTAAATACATAGATAGTTGTTTATTTTATTCTAAAATACATGAGTAATAACTGAAAATAGCCATCTTAATACTTGTATTTCATTAGTATTACTTAAGATTTGTTTGATGTATTTATTATTTTGACATAGTATTCTACAAAGCTTGTACAACTTTGTAGAATTCAAAATTACTTGAAATAACTCTTCTCTGTGTCACTAAGTTACTAGCTTCCTCCAGAATTGGGTTCTTTTATTTCATTTTGCTTTAGAATTTAGAAAACATTTTTCTATGTTCTATTGTGATTATATGCAACATTTTAATATTTCCAAATTAAAAACTAGAGGGACTATTCCAACTACATTTTGTTCTTTGTTACCCTTGTAGTTTTTAAATTAACTTTTCATTTAACTTTTTATTTTCTTAGATAAAACTAGCTCAATTGAGGCAAATGTTTCTTAGCGCTCATCAGAGTGGGAAGGGAAGGAAATGACTAAGTTATGGATTGGGGGCCACTTAGTTTCTGATAAGGGCAACACAAAAATTTGGGACTGATCAATAATAATGGCTACACTGCATGGCAAATGCATATAAGGTTAGCAAATTGTAAATTTAAGAAATGATTTTCTTTGTACACACATATGTACATATATCACAATACTTGTTAAATAAATGTCATGTATATTAATCCATTTCTCTCTGGAAGTATAATTGTTTGCTGGTGTTATTAACTGTAGAGTCACAATCGACCCATAGCTGACCCTCAAGCAGGTTTTCAGAGACAGTTAATCACATGGGAGGAAACTGCCCATCCTTCCAGTTCAAAATAACCTTAGTAAAAAATAAAACAGAAAAGACCACTGCTGCCAAGTTCCAAGTCAGTGTTTTGAGGCTGTACGTATTTACACAAGTTTCCCACCTTTCACCTTCAAAGCAGTGGTGGATTTGACACTGACCATTCAGTAATCTTGGCTACTCATTCCATATTAATGACCAGTAAGGCTCTCATTTCACTACTGTATGTAAAGCTATAATAAAATATTTTGTACATAAACTTTTGCCTGCTTCCTCATATTTCTTTCAGATAGATCCTAGAAGTGTAGTGATCAATATGAGTATGAGAATTTTAAGCTTGATTATAAAAGTGCAAAGTGGTTCTGCCTAGAATCGGCACTCAAGAGATCTCTCCAAGGTCTTGTTCTAACTGTCTGCATTGGCAATCTCATACACATTTGAAAGTCTTATGATACAGCCCATTTCAGTAACAAGAAATTTCATCAAATTAAAAGGTAATTAAAGTTTGCATGAAATTTCAAATCACTCAAATATTATAATTCAGAACTTTAAAATACAAATTCATAAAATATCTATGTTATGTCTTGGCATTTCCAGAATGATGTGCAAATTTTATTTCCAATTTCCTAGTTCCTTACTGGCTTTGAGCACAAGTGCTAATGGGAAAGGCATCCTGATATTCCTAACAGTCCCCCTCTCTCTGTAGGACCCCACAAAGTACTGCATTTACACAGTCTGCTTACACAATGTCTTCCTGCCTAGATTTGCCCATCTCATCTCAGCTTCCTCCAAACATTAACAGATGAGAAGATGCTAACAAATTGGTAAGAAATACAGGTAGGTCACTCCTGTTAGGTAGCAAAGCTTATGTGACAGTGTTACAGTTATCAAAGAGAAAATCCATATCGAGAGTTTATACTGTCTCTTGAGTATTTATAAATTCAACGGGGGAAAAAAGTTGCCACTGAGTCGCCTCTACCTCATGGACACCCTAGGTGTTCCCATATAAAACTAGACCCTTAGGACTTTCAATAACCATGGTTTTACAGCAAAAGAAAAAAAAAAGACCTTCTTTCTGAAGTGTCTGTGGATTCAAAAGACCAACCACTGGTTATTATTAAGCACGGGTGCTTAAGTGTTTGTTCTACCCACGGTTTCTACATATTAATCAGTCATATAACTACTGCACTGAGTGTCAACTAGAATTTAGGTGTTTGGCAAGCCAACTGAGGTTACAACAGTGAACTTTGCAGACTTAGTCCCTTCCCTGATGGAACATAAAATCTACTGCAAGTGATTCAGACAAATAACCAATTGCAAAATATCACAGTATTCCGTTTTGAGGCCTAAGCTTTACGAGGACATTAGGAAACCACTATGCATGTACTAAAATAACCAGGACAGTGAGTGGAGCAGGGCTGATGTTTAGAAGGAAATGTGAAGAGAATGAGATCTATCCCAAAGAAGTCTAGGAGTCTGGGAGTCTAGGTGCAATATGCGAACTCTTTGGTGTTATAAATTCTTGTAAAGATTCTTGGAAAATAGTTCCTCAAACTAGAATTTAATCGACAGTTGTCATTATTACTGTTATTTTTAAAGCAGTGCAGACTTTGTCACTCCTACTGGAAACAAGGCTGGTAGTCTTGATTGTTCACGGCCCCTGCTAATGGAAACCAGTGCAGGCCAGGACTGTGTGGAAGCTGGGAGAAGCAAGGAGCTGGTTCCCACAGACATGGGTGTTAGCTGCCATGGCACCCCGTGATGGGAGGCCTACTGCCTGTCCTCTGATGAAGTGGGGGTGGCAGTTTGGGAACCCCATCACCTTCTTCACACATTGACGCTTCCTGAGAACATGTGCAGAAGAAACCCTAGTTGTTACTCAGAGCGAGATTTGAAAAGTAGGCCAAAACTTCAGGAAAGAAATGACTATGCTGGTCTTTCCACCATTGTATTCCCCTTTCTGGGCAAAGAGCTGAAAAAAATAATCAGATTAGAACTTCATAAAAATTTGTGAAGTAGAAAATCAAGGCAAATCTTTCGTTTAGTTGCTTAAGTCACAGCTCAGTCATTAATGCCTCTGCTTTTGAGCTGTGGTGCTGGAGAAGAGTATTGAATATACCACGGACTGCTAAGAAAATGAACAGGTTCATCCTAGAGAGGGTTAAACCAAGCTGCTCCTTGAAGACAGGAATTCTGAAGCTTTGTGTGACATATTTTGGACATGTTTCAAGGAGTGACCAATCCTTGGAGAGGGGTGTCACGCTTGTGAGGTTGGAGGGATAGTGAAGGAGAGGAAGAGCCTCGATGAGGTGGATTGATTCAGTAACTGGGGTCATGGGGATAGGTGTGTCAGAGACAGTGAGATTGGCTTAGGATAGAGCAGGGTTTAGGGCTATTTTGTACATAGGGTCGCTATGAGTTGCAGGTGACTCAACGGCACATAACAAAAACAACAAAATAATACTACATTTCCCGGTATCCTAGTTGATTCTCCGTTGGGTTTTCAGAGGCAGTAGGTCTCCCAGGAGGAGGTGACCCATCTTTTTCCCCACAGAGGGGCTGGTCAATTAGCGCAGCCTTTGGTTTGGCTGCACGGCTCCTTACCCACGAGTCCACTGGATTTCTAGTCTCCAAGAATCCAAATGAGGGAAGTGGCATGTTCAGCTTCGCTTTACTTTACCCCAAGTGCCTATAAATGCTGTAACTAAATGAATTAAGAGGAATGAAGAAGGAAGGGAAACACAATGGATAGGGGGTAGGAAGGAAGGAAGGAAGGAAAAAAAGAAATAAAGGACGGACATCAGGAAGGCAGAAAGGAATCCAGCAAAGGGGACTAAGCAACCCGTGAGCTCCTCAGGCGACAGCTTGCAAAGTTGAGCTGATAATTTTTAAATGTGGTAACAGATACAGAGAAGAACAAGTCTTCTACCATGGTCACTACAAGTGGTGCTACTTGCTCTGACAGACTTTGCTCTGTTTTAAAACACTATGCCAGGCTCTTCACAAATGTCATCTCATTTATTCTTCACTCTGAGGAAATGCTCTGAAAGCACCTATTAGTGGTCTCCCTGTTTTCAGAGGGCATCTGGGTAAAGAGCTGCTAAGGGAATCTTTTGGCAAAAGTTCACAAAGCTTATTTATTTGTTCATTTTCATTAAACCATTCATAGACATTTAGCTTAAGAATCATCGCAATTTATTAATGTATTTCATTACAATAACTAATCAAAACTTCATTGTGCTGCCAACCCAAAGGCACATGGTTCAAATCCATGATCTGTTTTGCAGGAGAAAGATGGACAGTTTCCTCCCATAAAAGTTAGAGACTCTGAAAACTAGCTGGAGGGTCAGCGATGGGTCAGTTCTGGCTTGATGGCACAGACTAATGACAACAACAACAACAACAACAACAACTAGAACCAATTCCTTACTGTGTATCATCTTTTCCATCACCTACCTTATTTATTACGGTTTATTTAATGAACTAACTTCTTTTAATAATTTCATTAATTGCTCATTCCTTGTAATAACATTCCCCATGGTCGGATTATTCCATTAAAAATAACAACAATCACACACACACAAAAACAACTCTCAAAATTCTCTAAAATAAAAACAAATTTTGGCATGATTATCTCAGACTTTCTATGAATTCTAGCTTCCAAATACTATTTCAGATGGGAAGTATCCATCTGGAAAAAAGTTATTTCCCTTTTTTTAAAAAACTCACATCATGTGCTTGATCCTTTCTACGTATGTAGATAACAGTTTGACTTATTCTCTTCTAAAAAGAAAACTCAGAAAGATGGTCCCTGCTGACAATTACACAAGCAATTCTAATTACACCACGCCACAGAGATAGGCCGTGTCTCTCTTCATCTTAGAGTAGTTTGAACAAGCAAGCAGAACAAGACATTTTCTTTGTGACAACATCTCTTCCCCAAAGGAAAATGCCTGGCTCAGTGAAATAGGACACAGTGCTTTGAGATCTGAGGAGAAAATGATACCAATTCAGAGCGTTTCACCTAAGTTAAAGGTGGTTTTATGTCCTTTTACAGCCTTTTGCTTTGAAACAGTAGAGAAATCAAAACCTTGTAATTTAATCTTTTCTGCTTTGGGGGACACTTGCGAAGATTTGGAGAATAAGAATATGAAGCCTTCCTCTCTGAACTCTGAAGTGAGGGCTCCCCTGTGGGTTGCTGAAATAAGACTAAGACTACTGAGAGAACATTGCTTTCTAGATGGTCCAGTACTTTCTGACAATTCTTCATTAACAAAATGTGCCATTTAAAGGCACCTAGCACACAGCGAGTGCAACGTATTGACAACTTGAGAGGTTACTGAAGATCTATCTGCCCGGGCCGTCCTCCTTGCCAAGGCTAAGTGCATTTTTAAAACCTTTTTCTGTTTGTTTTGTATTTGCTGATATTCCCCAAGAGGAAAAGTAATAAATAGCCCCATCTCTAGCACTTCTTTTTCTGCTGTATTAATTTTGGAAGTTTGTGTTATTGTAATCATTCATTTCTTTATGGCAAGCCCAGTCTGGAAATCTTTGGGGACCCTTTTAGGAAGGTGCTCTAAGAGCAGGGTGGGGTACCTATTTTAGCATCAAAATTTCAGTGGTAAAGTGTGTTTTATGTAAATCAGCTTCACCTCCAAAGGAATTTGAGAGTCTATTAAATGTAAAAGCCTTCCCAGTCGAAGCAATCATATTAAAGGGGATTAGAACAAAACGAAGACTTCCAGCCACAAAGGCTCCCTGTTCAGCACTGGCTTCCTCTTCTGAGCTCCTGTATTGAGCTGGCCTCCTGCCTCCAGACCGTTCATCCCACTCAGAACCCCCATCACCTGCCACACGCCTGCCTGGTGCATGCTAGATCCCAGTAGGCTTCTTGGCGCCAGTTGGGTGATACCAGTCTAAGAAGATACCACATTTCAATGGGCTTCTTGGCCTCTTGGTAGACACTTGCCTTTTTTGAGATTCTCACAGAAGGTCATAATTTCTTAAGATAAAGAAAGATGTCTTTCCACACGGCCAACACTGATCTTCCTTGGACCCTAGACTTGTGTTTGAAGGACTAACATAAATCTCCCAGCAGTAGGAAGCTCCAGTGACCTAGTGTTAAGAAGCTGCTCTGAGGCTTCCCAAAGGCGTGAGGTGTAAATCCACCAGCTGCTTCACTGGAGGAGGATGGTCGGTCCCTTCCCAGGGGATTTACAGCCTCTGAAAACCTGCTGAAGGTCAGCTATGGTTCAGTTCTGACTCTACCATGTACAACAACACCCCACTGCTAGGGAAAGACTGCAAAAAATATTCTCATTCATATTCATTCTCATCATATTCTCTCTCTCTCTTCTCTCCCTTTCCCTCTCCCTCTTCTCTCTCTCTCTCTCACTGAGTCAGTTACAACTCATAGAGACCTGTCAATGGATTTCTGAGGCTGTAAAACTCAATGGGAGGAGACTGCCCATCTTTCTTCCCTGGAACCACTGTTGGGATGTGAACCCAGGAAAACAGTAGTGAGTGTGCAGGTTAACAACACAACTCGTGGTGGGCTCCACCACCAGAGCTCCCTTTCAGGATGTCTTTGTTACTAGGTGCTGAAGAGTGCCCATGACTCACACAGACCCTAGGAACAACAGCTGGAAACCTTGCCCTATCCTGTGCCGTTCTGTGGCCTGTGGGGTCACAGTACAGCTCCCCACAGACTCCACCACAAGAGCTCCCTTGTTGCAACTATCCTTTTATTTGTTCTCTTCTGATTTCACTGTGGTTCCCCACCCCCACCCCCGCCTCCCTCTCATTGAAAGTCTACTTGGATGTCTTTAATTAAGTTATTCACTCCAAGCATTTTTATTAGGCCCCTACTATGTGCCTATAAACTATTCACATTTATAAAAGATTGCTTAAGAGATTTGTTCTTTATTTCTCCTAAAGGAATAAGGAAAACTTGAGGTGAAAATGACCTTAAATCTCACACTACCTGTTAACGTAGTTTCATTGACAAAGTAAATATTAAACCAGAATTGCACATTTCATAAATCTATCTCAGAGGTGGGGAGCCTGAGTATTCTATTTCTCATCTTTGCCCACCTCTGGGTGGATTCCATTTACGTCTACCAATGAGATTCACTTGTACAAGGTGGGGAGTACACTGGACAGAGACAGGGCCATTTTCCTCCGGAATTGTACAGTAACTAAGATAATTTTCTTTCCTCTCTGAGAACCAGTATGGGGATGATTTTAGCACGTGTGAGCATTTGCAGTATCTGGCAAGACTTGGCTATGATCTGAGGAATTCTGTTTGGGGGGTGATGGACCACTGTGATTTCGTCATCAGTTTCTGAAGGATTTTGGCTTCCTAGCATCTGCACCTCCCTGTCCTTGGAAGGTGAACATAAAATTTTGTCATCAGTGTCTGCCACTCCTGGCTTCCGCTCTTAAAGGTTTTTTCATTTTCTTTCCTCAAAAGTTGTTACTCTCTCGTTAAATCCTCTTCTGTTTGAAACATCTGGAATATTTAAGCTTCCTTTCTAAAAATCAACTGTACAGTGAGTGATGCTTTCCTTTGTAAAAAGATTAAAACAAAACCAACCAATCAACCAACAAAACCCTAAAACTACTGTCGGTCTCCTAGGTGACATGCAGCCTCTCTTGTTGCCAGCAAGTCAGAGCCAACTGACAGCTGACCCGCCACTGGGTTTCAGAAGCTGTAAATCACTTGGGAGGAGATAGAACATCTTCCACCCCTGCGAGAGCCAACCGAGAGGAGGGATGTTTGGGTCCCCAGCACAACCCCTACAGACTAGGAACCAGAGTATATATACTGCTAGGGGGTTCAAACCACTGGCATTTCAGTAAACACAGAATGCATCATGCCATCGGGCTCCTGTGAAATCATTACTCCTTTAGAAATAAGATCTCTTTTGTGGACAGAAGCTCTGGTTGCCTCCCCCACAGGCAGTTGCCTGACTCTGGTAGTTCTAACCCACCAGCAGTCGAAGGGAAGAGGTCGAGCAGCATCCTTCAATGTGATCTGTAGCCTGAGGTACACAGCGAGGGGTCAGCTGTGCCAGGGTTCTGATTCCAGGGCAGTGAGTTCACTTTTGGGGAGGTGCATATTTTGTAAAACAACAGTTCCTTGGGCTTTTAATTTATCTTAAATAATAAGGACCTCCTGTCAAATAAATTTGGACAATGTTTTGTTATGTCTCTACTCTGAAGCATAACAAAGAATACTTTTGATAAATTTGTTTGTCGTGCTTGAATGTGGAAGAGTCTAGAGGTCTGGGAAGATGATTGTTTAACTTGGCTAAGTAGTCATTTCTCATTTCCCACAATGGCTAGATCAAGACATTTTCCCACTTTTTGAAACACCCTGTAGCATTATCTTTCCAAGAACTACATTTGGGAAATAAGAAAATTCTTAGGATAAATTATGTTTTACTTTATAAAATAAAATTAGACAATTGGGTTTTTTCCAGGATACACATACTGGGGAAAAAGAATAATTTCTTTCTAATATCAGAACTGACAGGGAGTCTCAAGGATAGTATTTCTGTCAATGGACATTTTCAGTGGATGTTAGAAAAGCTACAGAGTCGCCTTATAGAGAAGCCTCTAAAGAAATGCTTGATATCAACCGCTCAGTTTCCTGTGCACCTGCTTCCTGGCAGGTGTATGTTCCTATTATTAATTAGGGCTGATATTCGGTTGCTACTAGCAGTAGGGACACAGTAATAACTTACATCTTGTAACTATTCTGACCTGTCAAGGCCCATGCTGGACCACTGTTAAATATTTTGACTATTACCACTAATTGCTATTAAGCCATTGGAACCATTATGCCTACCTTTGCCATGGAGTTAAGGGTTTTGACAGATTACTGGGATGTAATAACATCATCACTTGACATTTTCTGTTGAATTACTAAACCTATGTATTTCAATTAACTTAGAGAATTTGTTTTCAAATTTTAGAGGATAGAGAACGTTCTTTGTTCCACTCCCATATTGCTAAACACAGCCTAAAATGAAGCTCTCATTCACTCTTATATTATTGTCTGCTGGTCTCTGACGTGACAGCCACTTGTAGTTGTCACTGAATAGGCTTTGACTATCGATAGCCAAATATAAAACAGGACGAGATGGGCTGGCCTGCAGGGTCTTCTGGGGACTGACGCATAAGACTCCATACGTGGGGCTGGAGATCAGTGTATTCTGGTGCGCAGGGCTCAGCTTCTGCTCTGTACTAGACATAGTAGAGCCACCAGACCAAAAAGGATGGAAGGTAAACAGACAAAACCCTGGTCTTTCTAAGTTTGTTATCTCATGGAGGAGAGAGTGCAAGAAAATTCACCAAAAAAACCCCTCAAAACATGGCTTCAAAGAGATGATAAATATTATGTAAAAAAAAAAGTTGAAAACTTTTAAGTTGTAGGGAAAACGTGCTAGTCTGTACACTTTATGGTGTCTGGATACGAGGTAAGATGAATTTAACTTTACAGAAAATCACTTGAGAATTTAAGGAGCTCTCTTCCAAGGCTGACATTGGTGGCAGAGCCAGATTACAACAGGCTGAAGAATAGGTAACAGCTGGAGAAATAAAGACAGTTCATAGACATAAGGTCCTTTCCTACCTTCCTTCCACATCTTCCTTACTGTCTTCTTCCCTCCCTCTCTTTCCCCTTCTTCTCCTTTTCCTCCTCCTTTATCCCTCCTACTCCCTTCCCTTTCCCCTACTCTCTCCCTGTCCTGCCCCACTCCCTGCCCCTGCCCCTTCCCTTCCTCTCTGCCTGTTTTCTTTCTCTCTCCATCCTCCTTTCTTCTCCCCGTCCATTATCCTCCATCCCTCTTCTTCTCCTCCGTGCTCCCCAGCCCCACACTCCTCCTCCCCTCCCTTTTTCTTTAAGGGATTTTTGGCTTTAAATGAAAAAGAGTTAGAATATTTTCTGGCAATTCTTCTCTTATTAGAACTTCTGTGGACAGTTATGGTTTCCATGGGAAGATTACCACAAGTCTTTCCTGCAATAAAAACACAGATAATGCCCAAATGTCCAATGAAATCCTCAAGAAATTCAGGCTAAAAATGTATCTCAGTATCTCTGGACTTAATGAAATTAATCTCTTATTAAGTCTGAGAAGCTACATAGTTGAATTGACTTTTAGATTACAAAATTAAAAAAAAAAACACAACAACAAACTATGGAACTTAATCACTACTATTTTCCATAAAGTTAGTAAAGCTAGCCTTTCCATTAAAAATAGAAATTCTAGAAAAATATAATTTCTCTCATCAATCACCATTTTGGATGAAAATTTTGAAAGTATTATATGCTTTTTCCTTTATGGAGGGAGAAGTTTGGGTAGTTCATTCTATTCTTAGAGATTTGCTGCCTGCCACTGAGGACATTGGCTTTGACCCTGTGAGTTGGGACATGTGGGATCCTAACAAGCGCTATGCAATGCTCTGAGATCTCACACCTGTAGCATGTGATTTCCCCCTTCTTTCTTGTCTGTTAACAGAACCCTGCACTGCTGTTTCTACAGTTGGAGGCAGGCTAACTCCAGGGCTAGGAACCTGTGTGGCTTAGTCTGTTGGGAGATGATGCGTGCACCTTCTGGACCTAAATGATCGATGCCATTGTGAATGGGGTAGCCAGGAGTTAGGAACTGACTTGAAGGCAGCTAACAATGTCCCTCAAGCTGGCAACCAGATAAAAAAATGGTGTTATGTTATAATTGCATCTAATACAAAAGTTAACAAACCTACTTACTAATGGAAGGAAGAGCCACAGGAAGAAAGAGACGGGGAAAAATGTTCATTCGTTAAAATAATCCACAGTTACTTTGTGCTTATTTCTGGCTGTCAAGTGTGTTCACAATTATTTAAAATTGCTGAACAAATGGCCCTCGATAAGGAGAACAGAGATATGTTGATACAAGTTCAATGGCCTCTGGTGCTTCTGCAATTTCCAGTTTTCTTGCCAACATCTTTATAAAGTCCAATTAATTTTTCTTGGAAACTGTGTATGCCAAAACTACTTATATCTTTTCTAAACAATCATAAAATATTGTGACTCAAGTAATTTCTATCATCTTATTACTCTATTCCCTTTATATATTATATATTGTTGTTGTTTTTGATTGCTTTTGAGTAGAGCACAACTCATAGCGACCCTACAAACAAAAGGTCTGAAGCCCCTCTACAACAATCGACATTTATCAAAGTTCATATAGTTTCCAGAGGCATGTTATTTAGGACGTGGATATCACTCCTGCTCAATCATTAATCCAGTAAATGCTACAGGTGTGACTGTCTTGATAACATTCACTTCTGCCCATCACCATCCTTTCTGCCTCAGTCTGAAGACAATTTTCTCCACCCTGAACAACTCAGAGAGCCTGCCACCTGGTTACCTTGACTCCTTTCTTATTTTTTACATATTCATTTCTGGACAAGTGATGTTACTGAAGCACAATGGTATTTTCTTGGATCCCTTCCTGTCTTCTTAATACCTACAATAGAAGGCCTTTTAATGTTCGACTACTTTTCCAGTACCATTTCCTACAATCTCTCTGCCTGCTCTCTCAAACGGAACTCTTCAAAGGTATTCATGGTTCCTTGCTGATGTCTTTATTCTCTTCCCGAATTGAAATAGTCTCATTCTTTCTTTCCTTGACTTTCTAACTCTTCCTTCCCCCAGCAATTTGGGGTGATAAATCATATCCTCCTGAAATCTTCCCTCACAAATGCCTGAGGTAGGGCCTTGGGACTCCCTTACGCATTCTCCTAACATGCATGTCCTCATCGTAATACATTCAATGAGTGTTACCCTTTTCTCATTTCATGTCCATCTTACCTATTAAATGCATTGTTCCTAATGTGTAGGTCTGTCTGTCTTAACTATTTCTACCTTGCAAAGTGTCTTAACATAGATCACATATTTCATAAATATGTGTTAAACAATTGATAAACTAATTAGAAATGACAATTTGCTTCCCTATGATAGTATGTGCATATGCAGCAACTTACGAATTTAATGATATTTTTATTGTTCTTTTGTGTTGCTAATTTTTTTTTTTTACACATGCTGTCTACAGAGTACAGTGGTCCTATGTGGGATTCAAGGAAGAAGCTTGAGTGGAGCAGCTAAGTAGCTGTTGTTTTCTCCCACGGAGCAACTTCCTGGTTCAATCTGCACCTTTCTGTGAACTGAATACTGAGTTAGTGAGTAAACAGGGATCTAAACCACCAACGTTCATATATTCAAAACATTCATTGAAACACCACCTATTGTCTTCAGCGTGTAGAAGGTAACCACTGCATAAGTGGGGCAATGCTTATTTCATTTCAACTTTTATAGCATCACATACCAGCAAGTAGATGCATGTGATGGTGATGGTGTCAGTGACCATCCTGGGGAAGAGATTATTTCTAGAATTTTCAGAGTCCAGAACAGAACTTTCAACTGTGCTTCACAGGGAGTAGACAATGGAGGACTAATGGTCCACGCTGATACCAATGCACTTGCCATCAGGGACTTCATTTTTCCTTACACCTTTGCTCAGAACCAAAATGCGTGACTTCAGCCTGGGTATCTGATTTTTCTTGAAAATCTTCCCATTTTTCTTTTTCCTAGAGGTGATGCACAAGGAACTCTTTGTTTGAGAATATATCCTAATTACAATATTTTCAAATTGTAACAACAAACCACATTCTGCTTCCTAACGCCTCCTGAACATTTTACGATTTACATTAATTAGACAAACTGGTTTAACAGGTACATTAATCTGACTCTTCCTTGGAGTGAACGGAGTAATTAAGATTAAAGCTATTGTCAGCACAGGGAAGAAACTCTTCCCTGAGCTGAATTACATCTCTGTTTGTGATTAACCTTCTTCCCAACAGGATTTTGTAAAACAAAGAAAAGGGACCTCTGAATCAGAGTTTGCATTTTCCATCCTCTGCTGATTCGAAGCCTCTACAGGGACTAGTGTTAGACAGTGTTATCTGTTGTTCAGAATTGGAAAGAAAAAAATGTAACAATGCCATTAACAAGAAAGAATATCTCAGTGTTTCTTCTATTGGGAAGTTCCTATTAAGTAATTCCAGGCATGTGACTATTTTTTAAATTAATTCACACAGTCAGCACTATAGTTTCATTATTATTTTCTGTATCAATTAATGTTACCTTTCCATTACTTCAAATATTTTATTTTGTTAAAATGGGAATACTGCAATACTTTGGTAAAACTGTAAAATTTTCCCCAATTTTTAGATCCCATTGTTAAAAATTTCAACAGTTCTCTAAGAATAGGTCAATGTCAAAGACTTGAGGTCAATGAGCACTACAATTAGGAATTAAGACTTTGAAGTGGATGGTTGGATCCCAAATCAGCTTTGTCATTAACCAACTGTGTGACCTTGATTAACATCCCAGAGTCTCCATTTCTTCTACTGCGTTATGACAGATGATAACGATACAGTTGGTGGATTTTATACGCATGCCTCTGGGATTGCAGCCCAGCGTCTTACCACTAGGCCACCAGAGCTCCCTACTTCCTAAAACTGTGGAGAGGATTTAGTTAAAAATATCAAAGTGAAATTCAGCGTTCTAGAGAGCTCTCGTAGCCCACTGCCAAGAGGGGGAGCTGCAATCCCAAAGGCATGTGGTTTGAGCCCACTAGATGCTCCATGGGAGAAGTATGGGCAATCTCTTTTCATGCAATTAACTGCTTCTTGAAAACCTGCTGGAGGGTCAGCTATGGGTCAGTTCCAACTCTGTGGTTCACGACAACACACTGTGTATGTGCTGGTTGGTGCATATTGTTGATTCTGAGCAGACTCAAAGCTGACCCTCCCGGAGATTTTCAGAAACAGGGAAACACACAAGAGGAGATTGTCTATCTTTTTGCCTCAGAGCAGCTGGTAGATTTGAACCACAGGCCTTTGGGTTGACAGTGCAATTCCTTAGGATTAGGCCACCAGAAGAGTGCTCTGTTGGCTTACTGGTAAGAAGCTACACTGCAATCACAACAGTTGCTGCCATTGTTGATTGCCTTCGAGTCCAGCACGACTCATAGCGACCCTATGAGCAAAAGGCCTGAAGTCCCTCTACAACTATCGACATTTATCAAAGTTCATAGAGTGTCTGGAGGCATGTTGTTTAGGAAGTGGATGCCACTCCTGCTTCTATACCTGTCATAGTATGTTATTGTGCTGTTGAGCCGCCTGCGATGTATAGCGACCCTATGTGCAGCAGCTCTGAACCCTGCCCTGTCCTGAGCCAGTCTCACTAATTCCAGTGGTAGATGGGTTGAATCCACCTGCTGCTCCACAGGACAAAGGGAAGGAAATCTCTTGCTGTGTGACGATTGCCTCTGAAAACCTACCAAAGGGTCAGCCTTGTCTTGGTTCTCACTTCACAACACCCAACAACAGGCCATCAGAACTCCCTAAATTACTTAGCCTATATAGTCACACAGTCAACAAAATTTGTATACAAAAAATTCCACTGAACTGGGAAACTCAAAAATACTGTTATTTTTATTCTATAAGAATGTTATTAGTTGTGAAACTATGAAAACTTTATTTTTTTTATACCATTTGCCTGTTTTATGTATGTTCATTGTGTGGTCTGGTTGATTCCATTAACTAAATTCTATCCAGTGATTTTTTCCCCCTCAAGTGTATTACTTCTGACAAAATAAAACCTTGCAATGCTGCCTTTCTGGACAGGACCCTGAGAGTCAGGCCCTTTCAGACCAGCAGTAAATCTGGGCTGAGTGATGTGCTGACAAAGGCAGTGCTTCAGCGCCACCTGCTGGGCGCGTCTTGACTCCGTCTGCTGTTGTGGTCACCAACCTAGTTCTTTAACCACCAGTCTGGATCCTTGCAAGAGGTCTTGATCTTTTAATTAAGCCTGATTGGCCACCATGGCATGTAGGAAATAATCTAAGCATTTTCACGATCCAGAAATGAGACTAAATTAAAGCACCATCTTTCCTTTAACCAGAAATTGAGCCACGGCCAAATTCTTGTTAGTAAGATTTGATAGTACATCATTGCTGGGCTAGGAACTCCAACACTCACTTGGAGGTTGAATATTCGCACAATCTAAACCACTTAGCTACCATTCATTAAAGTGGAAGCAAAACTTTTGCTCTAACGCCAAGGGTCTCTCTTAGGCAAACAATGAATTTGACTTTCTCCCCAACATCTGTCCCATACCAAGGTCCTGGCTAGTTAACTTAATTCCTTCTCTTTCTTTGCTTTGTCTTCCTTGGTCCTCAGAGTTCTGCATGTTTACTGGGTCTTTCGAAGCTCTGCAGGCCAGCTGTGACTTGACTTAGTGACAAGACGCAGCCAAGTGGATCAATAATAATAATAATAATAATAATAATGCAGCTGCCCAGCAGACAGGAGTCCTAAGTTTCACTGATGTAAGTGGGCAATTTGTGCACTTTGTACAATGCAACCACACGTGATTGGGACTAGCAGGGGAGGCGTGACAGCACATTCATTAGTACCAGTGGTGACAGACAATTAGTAGAATTGGAATAAGTGTTCAGAGCTTCACATGTCCAAAGCCCCGAATGTCTTATGCAGGCCGTCCGTGGACGTGTTGTCCTTTAAATGGGAAGCCCAGGACATGAATGGATCTCTCTCCTGTGGCTTACTTGCTTAAGTCATCTCCTTAATCTTTGTTTCTTGTAAATGAGTTGAATTCAATTACAGTTCTTTATTACCTGCAGAAGAATCTAGCTAATACTCATACTCGGAAGGTATGGGAGAGTGCTTAAGAAAAATGTTCTGTGATTTCTCAAAGGTAAATCTAATTTGGAAATTGTCCAAAGAGGCTGATTATTTGAACTACTATGGTGGCTAATAATCTCTCCCGTCCACCTCCAGCGCTCCACACGGTTACAGCTGTTGGTCCCTCATCATTTCTTTTCTGATATGTTCTTAGTGTCCCCCACCGGGCAACCAGTCTCAGTTTTATCCCTTCAGATCGCTCATGTGATGTGACCAGAAGACTCTCTCCTTGAAACAGCCTTGTGATTTTGTCATTCTTCTGCTCAAAACTATCATTGTCTAATAGACATGTGTCAAACCATTTTTCCTTATTGAGAAATTTGCTATCTTTCTCCTAATACTACAGGTTTTGGAAAACTATATATGTATATGTGTACAGTGTATATGCATATTCATATATCCCTGCCCATACATGTTTATTTAAATTAATTTCAAGTCTTTTTATTAAAGCAGATTGGCAGCTTATCACTAATACTTTCTTTTACCTGTCTGCTGTAAACACACACATGCACGTTTTCAGTGCCAGTGCCCCTGAATTAATCCCAAGTTACTGCAATGCTATTTGTGCCGGAACAGAACTGTGCATCATAGCCTTCTCGGTGACTAATTTTTCAGAAGTAACATTTGACAAGATACATGTGGGTGCACTTGAACTTCTGTCCTCTAGGTTAGTAACCGGTCCTGTTAACCACTTACATCACCTGGAGACAGATTCTCATGTATAAATAAATTCATGCAAAAATTATAATAAAATAAACCCAACAACAAAAACCGACTACATATCTCAATCCTTTCGTAGTATTCAGGGCCCACCATCACTGAGTTCTATCTTTAAATATTTCCTTTCACATCTTTGGACCCTCAGTCAAGCCCTCCATTTCTCTTAGTTCATACGAGTGTGTGTGTGTGTGTGTGTGTGTGTGTGTGTGTGTGTAATCATTGAGGCCAGCAAGCCTTAATTGAAATAGGTCACCAACTAACAAAATGGATAACTTTTAGGAAACTATTCCCTGTCTGAGGTTTTTTTTTTTAAGTTGAAGAGCTACTTTTTTTTTCTTGTTACTTGTACATCTTTTATTTTTTTTCCTACTAGTTTATTTACAAAACTCAAATTTGAAAAAAATTCTTTCCATTTCCCTTACCCCCCCCATCAAATTGTACAACCCAATGATTAATCCCCTCTTCCCCCTGCACATCCACATCCCTCTGCTTCCAGCCTCTCCCACACCTCCTGGACCTTATACTCATTCTACAATAACAGTTTTGTGCAATATTTATCCTTGTGGGACTGATTTAGTTCACTCAACAGAATGCTTTCCAGTCAGTCCCTCCCAAATTAGGTAGTAATTTACAAAGTTATTGCTCCTTTGTGCTGCATAGTATTCCATTGTGTGAATTCCATAATTTCTCAATCCATTCGTTTGTCGTTGGACATTTGTACTGTTTATACGTTCTTGAGATGGTGAGTAATGCAGCTATGAATGCTGGTGTACAAATCTCGGTTTGTGCCTCAGTTCTCATATTCTCAGGATATATTCCAAGTAGTGGAATAGCTGGGTCATATGGAATGTCCATATTCAGCTTTTTGAGGGGGCGTCAAACTGCCTTCCAGAATGGTTGCACCATTTTCCAATCCTACCAATAATGCATAAGAGTTCCTTTCTCGTCACATCCTCTCCAACATCTATTACTTGCTGCCCTGTTTAAACTTTGCCACTCTTACTGGAGTGAGCAGTCTGAATTTTTGTGTCCTCCTCACTAATAATATTCACCTGCATGTCACTTTCGTTGAGTGGGAAGTGATTCTTATGAACCCTCTAGCCGGAGAGGTAGCATAAGTCCCTATACAGTCCACCACCTGGAACACCCTGAAGAAGAATAACAGTGCCGTTCTTACAAGGTAGCTTTGAGAAGTGAATTAAATATTAGAATGAGCTCATTATTAGCATTGATGCTAGCTCTTTCTTCTCTAGTATCATCCACACCAGTTAGGAATCTGACATCGTGGCGTTGTAACACTTAGTGTGCTCATTGGTAAAGAAGGGTGCAGACCCGAGGGAACCCAGAGAGGCCAGGCAAGGTGCTTCTGCACAGTCTGAGGGGCACAGTGACACCCTACAGGACACGGGTTTACTCTGACATGTGTGGAATCACCCACCAGGCATTAGAATTCCCTCAAGGACATCTGGTCCTAACTGGAACCAAAAATGGTATCTGTAACAATTGGTGTTTCAATGTGGTGATGTCAAACCATTCTCAGTGTACTTTTAGGAAGACTTAATTTCCCCCCCAGAAATTCACTCAACTCCCAAATAAGTACTATCACTTCTACTTTTCAGACCATTCTAACACAATGTTAAGGAGGAAAATGACATTTCCTTAATAGAAACAAGAAGTAGCCATTAGTAGAATGAAAATTATTGCATGATTAATTTGGACTTTGAGAGAGTGAGCATTTCCCTATAATTAGATCACATAAAATTCCCTTGTTTTTCTTAAAAAAAAAAAAATAGAATCCCACCCAATATGCTGTTGGCCTGGGAAACAGCCAAGGAGTCTTTGAGAAATATGACTCTAATGTCATGCTTCCCAGTTCGCCTTGTGCATCAGAAGCACTGTAGGGGATCTTTAAAAATATCAGTACTTGAGTGAGTAGGAATTAAGATGAGCATTTAAAAAATATTTCCAGGTGATTCTGACTATAAGCCATTTGAGAATCACTGTTTTATTGAATGTTATAAGGGCACGATCTCAAATAAAAAATGTCAAAGAACATTGTCGGAACAGTCAGCACTCAGGCAGCAAAACTGAGGAGGTTTATAATATTGCTTGTAAAGTAGATAGAGAGATAAATGGCCAGATACATAGCCCAGAGGCAAACAGTTCAGATTTCACTAATCCATTTCAAAATTATTTCTTATATGAATTGGAAAGGTTAGTCTAATTACCGGAAATTGTGATGTGCTTAATTGACACACTCAAATTAAAATAATGCAGAAGACAAAGTTTTCAAAAAGTAATTGTCCCTACTTTCACACATACGAGTTTATCTGTGTGACCTCCAACTAAGGCTACATTTCCAAAAGAAAAGGAAAACAGCTCATGAAATGAAAATTGCAGCCACTCTCAGAAACAGAAGAAATCAAGGTTTATTAGATTCTCACTCACCCTCATTATCACTGAGTTGGTTCTCACTCGCAGCTGACCCTCCAATGGATGTTTCAGAGATTATTAAGAAGTATTATTTCTAGCCATGAAATACTGATAAAGTTTAATAAGATAATTTCATTATGTAAAACTAGGAAATATGGAAAAAGTAGCCAAGAAATAATAGAATTGCATTACATTCGATAAATCTGTTACAAAGAATTTCTTCCAAGTTGCTAAACAAGAAGATTGTAAGCTTCTCATTGCTTCATATACATTTGCAAGTTTCGCAATGAAAACTGAAAGATGAAGAACTGAAGCATTTGAATTGTGTCATAGGCGAAGAAGATTGAATATATCCAGTGGTTGTCAAAAGTACAGACAGGTCTCTTCCAGAAGAAATGCAGCTACAGTGCTGCCTAGAAGGGAAGACTGTGTAACTTCATCTCTCATGTTACCAAGTGAGTCCAGGTCCTAGAAAAGGCCATTATAGTTGGGAAAACAGGAGGTGAAGTGGAAAAGCAGCTCTCAATGAGATGGATTGGCAGAGTGACTACAGCAGTGAGCTTCAGCACAACAGAGATTGTGAAGTTGGCAGAAGATCAGGGAGAGTGTCAGTCGTTTTTACATCCACAGGTCACTGTGAGTCAGAGACAACTCAATGGCAGCTAATAACAGGAATAAATAATAAAAAATTATAATATCTAGAAAAGTATTGATTTGAAAGTATAAACAAAAGAATGGATCCAAATAAAAACAGTGCAAATGGGCACATATTTGAATGCATCTGCACTCAGTAAGTTGTTGGTGAGTCTTCCTCCAGTCCTGATGCCACATTTTCTTCATAAAGTCAAGGTTCACCAATTATTTGCTAAGTGCACAGATTGAAAGGCATGGGTAAAAGATCAAACACCGACACACTTCTTTCTGGATTTTTAACCATGCAGTGTTCTCTTGTTTTGTTCAGACAACAGCTTCTTGGTTGTCCATAATTTGTTAGGATCTACTTATTTAATTATCTTATAAAGTCAGTAAAACACAAGTAAACATTTTCATCGTCTTCTCAATTACTTGTCATGCATCTGACAACTGGACAATGACTAAGGATGACAAGAAGAGCTGATGCCTTTGAGATGTGGTGTTGGAGAATATCAAACATACCATGGAAGGGCAAGAGATCAAACAGGTCTGTCCTGCAGAAGGTGAAACCAGGTTGCTCCTTGCAGGCAAAGATTTTGAACCTTTGACTCACATACTTTAGAGGGACGAGTCCTTGGAAAAGTACATCATGCTTGGAAGGGTAGAGGGTCAGCACAAGACCCTGGATCAGAGGGATCAACACAGTCAATGTGGCAATGGGACGAGTGTGTGGGAGACAGTGAGATTGGTTCACGTTAGGGCAGACCTCAGAGCTATTGTTCATAGGGCCTCTATGAGGAGTAGTCAACTCAATGACACATAACAACAACATACATTTTAACGGTATTCACTGTTTCAGTCAAGATTCATCTGACATCAATGAAAACCCTCTTGCTACAGCCTTCTCTAAGTCCAGCTTGGATTTCTGCAAATTCTGTAAGGATGGACTCTTCCAGGTGTTCTTATTCATCTTCAGCAAGATTTCACTTATATGTGATATTAATTACATTGTCCTATTATTTCCAGACCCTATTGAATCATCTTTTTGTGTAATGTAATAAACATGGATCTCTTTGTCAGTTGGTGAAGTCTTCCTAATTTATTAGCATAAACTAGTGAGAACATCAAGGCCTCTGTATGTCTACTGAAACATGTCAATTGATGTCCCATTAATTCTTGGAGCCTCATTTTTTTTTGTCAGTGCAGCTTGAACCTCTTCCTTCAAGAGTATTAGCACTTGATCTCATGTTACTTCCTGAAATGATTCAGTGTTGACCTATGGTTTTTATTTGAAATTGAACTATTCTTGTTTGCAGAAAGGGAATAATTTTTGCTTGCAATGTGTAATACTTGCACTGAAAGTAAAGAAAACTTGAAAAACTTATTGCAAAAGATTAGTAAGGAGAGAAAGACTGTCACAGGCTAGAAAGGTAGGAGATTATCAAGGAGGAGAAGTTGACATATGAATTTTGAGACTCACAGAAACCATAGTTAGGTTTTGTTTTAAATCTCACTCTATGACATGGCTCTAACGATAGAAAGGAGTGTGCAGTGTAGGTTGCAGGGTCGATTTTACTATGAACTGACAGCGTGACAGGTGTCTATAGTTAAAAGACTCCATTTTTGAAAGCATGAAAAATGAAGCATTTAGAAAATGAAGGAGCAGTAAGAAGTTAAGGTCAAAAGAAAATGTCAATTCTGTGGACAGGAAGGCCAGTGCCTGAGGACAGCAGGAGCGGATGCTCCGGGCAAGGAGCCACGTTTGACCAAAACCCAGTCAGTCCAATTAGTGACCACACCACCTCCTCCCGGCAGATTTTTAAAAAGACATTTGGATCCTCCCTCACCACCCGCTTCAGAACTATAACCTGAATAATAACCATATTTTAATCATATCATTTCCTGGTAAATTAACAAAAAGATACACGTGGACACACGGGAAACGCTGCTGTTCTATTTTCAGTGACCCATGATCACATAATTCATCATTGCTCTATCTTCACACACAGTTTAAGAAGCTCTTTTTTTCCCCAAAGAAAACACTATTATATATATATAATGTTATATCACACACACCTTTGGAGTTCTGAGAACTATCATTGCAAACATTAAAATGTTCTGTGGCTTTGCTGGGTTTTCTTGTTTAAAATGAGGAGTTTTAGCAATCTAGTCTCTAGAATCCATTTGGCATTTAAAATGGAATTATTATCATACTATCATACTCAGGAAACTGTAGCACTTTTGCTGTGATTTATGGTGAAATTCATCAGCTGGAGGTGAGGATGTGTGGATGTGAATGTGTATGGGGAAGTATTAATTAGGCATTTAGTGAAGTCAAGCAATTTCAGTCTATTAACTCTTTAAACCATAACATCATCATCTGATGCCCTGAGGAAGAAGTTTACTAGATGCTGCTGCAAGTCACCTGGAACATTTAACAAAGTCTCTGAAAAATGGCCAAAATCTTTGGACTAAAAACTGTACTTAAATTGTCCAGCATCACAATAAAAATAAAAAAAAGCTGGCCCTAAGGTGGCCAACATTATCAATGTTTCATATTGCATATGTTGCCGCAAACATTTTGGTGATTTATTCCCAACAAAATATATATTTGCTGACATGAAAGTGTAGATCTGAGGACAAATAGCTCTGAAACGTATGTACTGATACTTCTTACAAATCATGCCGCTATAAAAAATATATGAGTTTATCTGCAGGAATCAAATAAATGGTCATTCATTATGAGGTAATAATTCTAATGGTAGGAGATTAGCAGAATATAAAGGAATATTAAAGTGCAGGTTCCTAGAAGTACACAACCATTTGTTTGGTTGTTGTTGTTAAGTACTGTGGAGCAGAGTACGGCTCATAGCAGCCCTGTGAACAACAGAACTGAACCTTGTCCTTTCCTGCGTCAACCTCATAGTCTCTGACACACTCAAGCCCATTAACTGCAGTCACCGTGTCAATTCACCAGGGTGAGGGGCCCCTTCTCCTTCACCAGCCCTCTCCCTTTTTGAGCATGGCGTCCCTCTCCATGGAACAACCTCTCCTTAGCAACATGCCCAAAATGTTGAGATGCCTCCTCAGAGCACTCTGGCTGCACCCTCTCCAAGACATGCCAGAGTCCTCCCGGTGATGGTCCGTACTCTTCTCCAACACAACAGTTCAAAGGCATCAATTATTTCATCATCTTTATTTCTTGTCTGACATAGCAAATAACTGAAAAGACAATGGCCTGAATCAGGCTCACCTTAGTCCCCTCAATAATTTGGAAAGGTCCCTGACTGCAGACTTTCCCAGTGCAATTCATTATCTCCTGGTCTCCTGACTGCTGGTGCCAAGTGTATTGGTTGTGAATCCAAGTAAAGATTATAGATCGATTTGCACGGAGATTCCTATAAAATCTCATTGAAGAGCCAGAATAAAAGTGATATTACTGATTATTACCTTGTTATAATAATAATCCTGTCTTATATTCACATAAGGGAGAAAAGAGGCGAAATTTTATAACAGAAAAGTGTATCGTAATAAAAAATGATACATTATTTTAGAATGAAAAAAATTATTTAAGAAGAGGCCAAAAGCCCAGATGTTACTCTTGCATCTGATATTTATTAACATAAAACCTCTTGTCATCTCTTTTTATTGAATTCTCACTTTTCCTTCATGGGGAATGTTCACTCACTTTGGTTAGTCTCTCCTTTGGCCCCAGGAACAGATCTTGACTAAATAACTCCATGAATTTAAGGTTCCATCCTGAGCATGACCCCAGGAATTGGCTTCCAGAATATAGACACTGAGCACTGCACACAGAGTGTGCCGTGGCCCTTGAGATGAGCTTAGTGAACCAGAAGTTCTAAACAGAAATGGGAACACAGATGGCTCCAGCCCTTCTGACAGCCGTTTTGTGAACATAAAGTCAAAACCTCAAGTCTCTCTGTCGAGGACAGGCCCACATAAGTGTAGACATCCCAAGGTCTTCTTGAAATATAAGCTACCTTGTTCTTCTTGCTTTTTGTTTCAAGGATCCTGATGATTTTCTTTTTAAACTCAAATCTTCTGAATTGGATTCTCTTTAATTTGCTATCAAATGCATAGCAGACATCACGTGAATAGTCTTTTTGTTCTTGACATGAGTGTGAATTTCTTAACCTACCAGATAATGACGCACATTATCTATCTGCCTATCTGTGTTTATGAGAATTTAAGAATATCCGAGTGGAAACGTCCATGTGAAAATACAGTGTGTCTTAGGTATGTAAGGCATTATTATGCAAAAGCATTTCTTTTCTTTTAGAAATGAAAAGTTGTTCTCAGCTGACATTTTTTTTCAGCCAGCTTCTTCGCAGATCCCCGATTTTCTTAAACTCTTGGCTCTTTCTAGATGTGTGTTCCACAAGGTGAGGTGGAAAATCATGTTATGGGGCAGAAAGTGAATTTTCTCCGGTCCATTCTCCGGTCCATTCCAGTCAGGGTTATAAGTGGAGTTTGTCTCTTGATCTGAATTAACTCTGAAGAAGGAAAAGTCACACATCAAAGAAAAACTTAAAACCTACTAGAAGGGCTATAGAAGCAATTTTGTCAGTCTGCAAGACTGAATTATAGCATTCCCATAAATGTTTTCCCACTTTTCATGAAATATTTATGGACTTCTTTTGTCAACTATCGCTGAGTGATACTTAAATCAGTGTCATCTTAGAATCTTTATAAATGGCATGACTGGAATACAAAGATTGAAAACAAAGCACAACGTTGAAAAATACAACCTTGGTTATAGAAAGACGCTTAAGACTGTGTGGTAGAATTTATGAATACCAAAGCCCTATCCGTTGCCAATGCCTTTTTAAGGCAACAACTTAAATAGAGATGGTGCATGTGACTTCAGTATATGGAGCACTCAGGAATCACATCAACCTCACCTATGGACCAAGATGACGGAATAGCTCAATATATCGTCACTCAGAACATCATCAGTCCAGGGGCAGACTGGACAGTAAGTAATGAATGTGCCAGTCCAAGCTGAACCTAAAGAACATGGAAATGAGTCCAGGAAAGACAAAAGATGACCTCAATTTGAATTGATAAGACCTCTCAGCAACCGAATAGATACATTGAACCCTGATTATTGAAGGATCATACCAGTCATGGAGTGACATCAAGAACATTACAGATGAAGAAAACAAAAGGTTATTATAAAAGAAAGAAAAGACCAAAATGGGTATTAGGAAACATTCTGAAAGTTGCCCTTGAATATTAAATACCTAAAGTGAACAGAAGAATAAGGAAGCAAAGAAAGCTGAACAAGATTTCAAATGATGGTGTCAAAGGCAATAGCAGAGTATTATAGTAAAATGTGCAAAGGCTTCGCATTTGAAATCCTGAAGAAAGAAACATGATTGACACTTTCCCAACTGAAAATATTGAAGGGGAAAATTGCTATTCTCCTGATTAAAATCTTAAAGCCTTCTAAGGCAGAATATTGAACGATATAGAACATTTCCGAAGGAAATGGAAAGAATGGATGAAGTGAGACTCAAAATAATTGGTCAATTTTAAATAATTGTATTGGAGGGAAACTTATCAACAACCTGTAATATTCAGATTATAAAACCTTGCTTGCTGAAAGTGATGAGAACTTGAAATATTTTACTAAAATAGATCAAAGCCTCCAATATGGATTACACTTTAGCATAAAAAGAAAATAAACCTTTACAATTGAATCAACAAACAACACACTTAAAAATATAGCAATGATTGAAGCTGTCCAGAGTGTCATATTATTTGAATCCACAATCCATATCTATGGAAGCAGTAGTCAAAAATGTAAAAGATATGTTATATTTTGTGAATAAGTTGCCAAGAACCTCTTTAAAGTGCTCAAGGACACTGACAGCAGTTTAAAGGCTAAGGTTATGCGTGTGAAAGTTACACAATGAATAAAAAATCCTAGAGAGGAAGTTTTCCTTCTGAATTGTAGTGTTGGCAGAGAGTATTGAATGTAGCAAAAGAATGAATACATCTACCTTGAAGGAAGTATAGCCAGCGTGTTCCTTAGAACCAAAAGCTGTGACACTCTGTCTCATCTATTTTGGGCATATTGATGGAGGGCTGCAACAGGGAGGAAGAAATGAAAGAAGACGGCTTGATCTTCCTGCAGCATTGAGTTTATGCGCAGCAGGTGTTACTTGCAGGTACAGGATTGGGCAAGGTTTTTGCTGACTTGTATATTGGACGTCTGTGAGGCAGAACTGATCCGATGGTACCTCACAACAGCAACAAGAAACCACTCTAGAAGAAATCATATGATATAGAACTGATGATATTAGAAGAACAAATCAAAGCTGCACTGAATGTATTGGCTAAAAAAAAGACTCTGGAAATTAACGGAATAGAAATTGAAATGTTCCAACAAAGGAAAGCAATGCAGAGTATACTCATCTGTGCCCAAAAAATATTCAAGACAATCTGCAGGCCAACCAACAGGCAATGATTCATATTTACATCATTCCAAAGAAAGGTGGTCCTATGTAAAGGACAATGTCCCTGATATCTGATATGAATAGAAGAAAGGTATTTCATTTTTCTACTGTTGAGTAGCTAGTGTGTTCTAATTGCCAACCTCCTGATTAGCAACTTAACGCTTCATGTCACTGGGGATCCTTTCAAAGTATATATCACTGTCCCTAGCAGTTTGCAACAGTACAGCTTAGAAGGGCAAAAGGTATTCAAAATAATTGCAGTAATTAGCAGAACGTCACAAATTGATAACACTCTAAAGTCAGGACCTCTCTTGTTCACCATTGCCTCGTTCTTCTCTGGCATTTATCTAGGTTTATGAACCCAATAGCATATCACTTTTCCTGAAAGGTGCTATGAATTGAATTTTGTCACCTGAAAATACATGTTGAAATTCTAACTTTAATTCCTATGGATATAATTTTACTTGCATGATTCAGTGACAGTGATAATGGGGGTAGGTGTTTTAGAAATAGTGAGATTGACATAGGACAGGGCAGGGTTTAGGGCTGTTGTACATAGGGTCGCTGTGAGTTGCAGGTGACTTGATGGCACATAGCAACAGCAACATATTGTCCTTGTGTTGTTATGTACTGTGGAATCAAACCAACTCATAGCTGACCCACAAGTAGATTCTCAGAGGCTGTAAATCACATATGAGGAGATTGCTAATCTTTTTTCCACGGAACAACTGGTGGATTCTCAATGAAATTCCTTACCATTTAACCATCAAGGCACCTATTTGTATATTGTAGTTGTTATGTGCTATCAAGTCACCTGCAACTCATAGCGACCCTACTATGCACAACAGCTCTGAAGCCTGCCCTACTGAGCCCGTCTCACTGACTCCTACACACCTACCCCCATTGTCCCAGTTACTATGTCAATCCAACTCCTGTGGGGTCTTCCTCTCCTGTGCTGTCTGTCCCTCTACACTTCCCAGCATAATGTCCTTCTCCAAGGGCTAATACCTCCTGGTCACATGCCTTTGGGAACCCTATGAACTTTGATAAATGACAATAGTTATAGAAAGGCTTCAGGCCTTTTGTTCATAGGGTCGCTATGAGGCATGCTCGACTCAGCGACGATCAACAACAGCAACATCTGTAAGAAAGCAAATTGCTACTCTTTATTGTTGTTAAGTGCCATTGAGTTGAGCACGATTCATAGCGACTCAGTGAACAACAAACCTGAACCCTGTCCTATCCTGTCCTATCTTCACACTTCCTGACATACTAGAGCCCTTTGCAGCAGTCACTGTGTCAATCCACCTGGACGAGGGTTTTCTTCTCCTTTGTCAGCCCTCCACCTTGCCAAGCATCATGTCCTTCTCTAAGCAGTAGCCCCTCCTAGCAGCATGCCTGACGCATGTGAGATGAAGCCTCATCGTTCTTGCCCGCAACAAGTACTCTGAGTGCATCCTCTCCCAGACATATTTGTCTGTTTTTTTTGACCGTCCATGGATGTTCAGTGTTTTTCTCCAACACCACAGTTGTGCAACTATAGCAGTAACAGCTATAAGAGAAGTACTGGGTGACAGAGTCTATAATCAGATGGCCTTGTTACAAAGGCCTTGGTCACAACAAACTTAGAACTATTAGGATACTCTTTATTTCACGACAGGCCCAATTCTAATTCTCCAAACAATCCGTGTCTCTAGAAAGGTAATATTCCCTGTGATTTATCGAGATCTTTGTTGCAGTCATCCTCACTTCAGATGACTATCTTCACGGGCCAGCATGAAACCTTTAGCTTGGAACCAGCTGCATTATTCCCTAAAACTCTCTTCTCAGATAGAACCATTTGTTTCTGTCTGTTCTTATGACACACATTTGCTGTCCTTGTTAAGTGTTAAATTCCTGAGAAAAGAAAGGTCAGTGGTTAGAAGTCGCCAGCCACTCCCACGGTGGAGGCTCAGGCAATCTGCTTCCACTGGGATTTACAATCTTGAGAACAATTAAAAGATGGGGCAGTTCTACTCTCTCCTCCAGCATTTACAAGATCGCGGATCAACCCGATGACTGTGGCTTTCAGTATGATCTACAGGGTTTTGGTTAGAAAATCTAAGACACTTTCGCCTTTAAGATTGACATGAACCTCTAGCTATCATTAGTCTTTATTAAACTAAAGTTTTCTGTTTTCATCGGATTCTACGATATCCATACATTTACAATACACATACACATTGATTATGTTAGTAGGTGTCAACAATAAGAACATGGTGAGAAGAAAAGAGAGGAACATTGTACACATGCAGAAAAGACAGAGTCGTTTCTGTTGGAGTGTGACAAAGAGATATATCTGCATGTATATTTGTAGCAAAACTTGTAAATGTGTCTTAACTATGTGCAAAGCAGATTTGGGTAAACAATTCTACTTCAGAAATGTTTCTGACATAGAATAGATTTAGCATGGGAAAAGACAAAAAGAGTCAATAGGTGAAGAGTTAGATTTACTAGTTTAGGTATCCTGTATTTCATCTAAAAGTTAAATGTGGTGAGTATTTGTAAGATTCAAATAAAAAAAGAAATATAAAATAGAAAAATCCTATATTCAGTGCCAAGTTATGTAAAACTAAGTCAAAACAAACAGAACACTTACTGAGAAACAAATGCCAGTTATTTTGTGAGGAGAGGCTTAAATTTTCTTTCCTATTTGTGTAAACTTTACCTAAACACCATTCTCTTCTGCCCTTTTCATTTCTAGTCACAGTGTCACTGCCGTATGTAAGAAAACATTCCAAATGTTCCCGTAGAAAACATGAAATCTCATAGATCAGTAGAATATCATCTTTATTGTGAAGTGTTATAGTGAAAGGAAAATATAAACTTTCTATCCTCACTGGGATTTTCTTTCAGAAAAACACTGAAAGTCTATTATAAAGCTTGTCATAAAAATCTCTCCCTCAGCCCTAGATTATCCCATAACTACCCAGTGATTCAACACGAGGTATGATGTTATTATAGAAAACTCACATCCTCTTGCAAAAATGAAATCTCAGTAAGACCTAAAGAAATAATAGAGGGCTTATTTCACATTTGTCCTTTTCTAGAAGAAGATGAGGGCCATCTTAAACTCATTCAAGTTCTCAAGTATAAACCAATTTGTCAAAGAATTTCCAGCACTCCCAAGTGGAACGCGGCTTCCCTGTGTCACCTGGAAACTTTCCTTATTATTCCTCTCAATCAAGCAGCTCTCCTAATGATTTTTCCTTTTCATGACTTAGTGCTCATATCTCCAGCTGTTGCTGTTTTGTGGTTGTTGTTGTTGTTGTAGTTATGTACCCTTGAGTCATAATCATCACTGACCATCCAGTGGGCTTGCAGAGACAGTAAGTCAAACAAGAGACGTGGCCTTTGTCCCACGGAGCCACTGGTGGACTTAGACTGCCTGGCCTTGGACTGACAGAATCGCCTTCACATTAAGCCACCTGGGCTCCCTGTTGTTGTCTTAACAAAGGTAATTGTCTACACTCGTGATTTTTTTTTTTTTTACAATCTGACTTGTGTCCCATTTTTAAGAACAGCATAGAATTTTATAAACATGTGAGTGGATCTTTGAAGACAGAGTAGGGTTTGGTTGTTGTTGGTTTGGATTTATTTTTCGAAGCTGGGCTGCTGTCAGGGACTTCTCCAAAATCTTGAAGAAGAATGAGGTCAGTTTAAAAGCTAAAGTGCACCTGAGTCGATCCATTATCTTTCCAGTGGCCTGCTATGCTTCTAAGAACTGAACAATGAAGGATGACAGAAGAAGAATGGATGCCTTTGATTTGTGGCATTGCAGAAGTTGTCATTAGGTCAAGTAGAATATGACCCATAATGACCCTATGAACAACAGATCTGAACCCTGTCCTCTCCTGTACCGTCCACACACTTTCTGACACACTAGAACCCATTGCAGCAGTCACCGTGTCAATCTATCTGGTTTGAGGGTCTTCTCCTTTTTCACTGATGCTCCACACTTCCAAGCATGATGTCCCTCTCTAAAGAACAGTGTCTCCTAACCACCCGGGAAGTAGGTGAGATGAAGCTTTATCATCTTTGCCTCCAATGACAACTCTCATTACACTTCTCCCAGACATCCTAGGAGATGTCAATGGCATTTAAGAACCAGTAGGGTTGTTCATCTTAGATAAATTTCAGTAGAGCTTCCCAATTATGATGAACTCCTCCCAAAATTAGCAAATGAAGACCTTGTAGATGCCGAAGAATATTTCTGACTATCCTCCAAGAACATAACACCAGGAGAGAGATATCATTAAATGAAGTCATTATGATTAGTGAAATTCAGAGCCAGGGAATACACAGGAGAACCTTGGTGAGACCGATTAGCAAGAAACTTGCAATAATGGAACTGAATATATTGGAGATTGTGAGGATGTCATATCACCAGGTGACAACATCTCCTCTTGTACATAGGTCACCATGAGTCAGTGTCAGCTGAATGACAGCTCACAGCAACAACATTCTATGCCATGTACCATGGAATATTTCTACCTGTGTTGTTGTTATTGTTAGGGGACATCAGTTCACTACAGCTCACAGTAACCCTATGAACAACATATCAGAACGTAGGCCTCTCTTGAGCCATCCTCATGGCCTCTGATACTTCAGCCCATTGTTACAGTTACTCTATCATCTTGCACATCATCTTCGATTACATCTGCCCCAAATGCTTTGACTCCAGTGCTATTATCCTCATTTTGAGATGAACAGATGCACAATAACCTAGGTTAACAGTTCACAGCTTTAATCCTGTTGTCATAGAGTCAATTCCAACACCGAGTAATCCTATAGGACAGAGCAGAATTGCCCAGTTGGCCTTCTAAGGTTATCTCATGATAGGAGCGTACTGCCTCATCCTTTTCCTGCAAAGCTGAGCCCTTAGCTACTCAGTACATTACCAGGGCATCTGTTGAGAGCTTCTAAAACCAAGTCAGACTCACTGATTTTGTGTTAACTCTGACTCATAGCAACTCTCCACCGAGTTTTTCACATTGTAAATCTTCACAGAAGGAGGTTGCCTATCTTTTTCCTTTGGAGAACTGGTGGATTTGAACTGTCAGCTGTTGGTTACAGGCCAACAGATTATATACTTCATCACCAGGGTTCAGTGAAGAAAAATTGGAATTCAAATATGGGTCAAGTTTCCTGCCAAAACCCTGTTTCACATTATAATCTTCCCACTACCTCATATATGGTAGCAACAGAGAAAGTACTATCCCCTTACATATAAAATCTGGAATTAGAGGAATTCATAGGCTTGGGTTTTATTTTATTTAGTAATTAGGTGACTATGTTTAAACTAAAAATTTCGGCTCTAGAATCAGTTTTTGTGGTGTTGTAACTAAGTTCTACCCTCATATAAAAACCATCTTACAGGAATTTAACTTCTTATGGCCTCAGTTTCTTTTTTGGACATGTATGAACAGTAAAAATCTCACCAAGCTGTTCTCAGAACCATGTCTGTGATTTTACAGAAAGGTTTTGTAGTAACTTACAACATGGTTTATAGTCTCTAACCTTAATTTTTATCTGTCTCACACTTTGACTTTCATGTTACAGTTATCATTTTTCCTTCTCAACATACACATTCATGGCTTCTAGATAAAAACCTAAACATGGATCTTACACTTAGTGTCCACTCTAAGATCAATGCCTTTGAGTCATAGTGTTGGGGAAGAATACTAAATACCCCATGAACTTACAAAGAACAAAAGGTCTATCTTGGAGGAAGTGTAACCAGTATGTTACTTAAAGGTCAGGATGTTGACATTTCATCTCACATACTTAAAGCATGCTGGGAAAGGTGGTGGGTCAGATGATGAGAGACAGACCCCTAACATGATGCATTTACTATGGACTCAAGAATATTGTAAATGGTGAGTTTGAATAAGATAGGGCAAGATTCAGAGCTAATGTTTATAGAGTTGCTGGGAGTTGTAGTCAACTTGCTGGCACCTAATAACAACAACAACCACCTCACTTTAGGGAGCTCTGGTGGCCTGGTGAGTAAGGAGTTACACTGCGATCCTACAGGAACGTGGTTTAAATCCACCAGCTGTTCCATGGGAGAAAGACGAGCAATCTCCTCCTGTGTTATTTCACTGGCCCTGAAAATCTTCTGAGGGGCCATCTATGAGTCGGTTCCAACTTGATGTCACACAACAACAACAACAACAGAGAAAGATGTAATAAATGTAGATGAAGAAGACACATGGGGATGAGGCCAGAAAACATCTTTGAGGAAGAATATTGTTCTCCCCCAACAACAGCCCAAACTCAAGAAATCAAGTCCCACGTGATTTTTGTGGCAGTTCTTTTAGAACAAAGTGGAAATCTTGTATTTTTCCCTCTCATTCTCATGAATTCATAGTAAATTAACAGTAAAGTAAGGATGGCTATGGAAATTAATCAAAAAGAAAGTTATCATTCTCACACATATACTTCTTGGTGAATTAATGATTTCCTTTTATTACAGTAAATGTGTCAAGACAGTAAAATGTGTGGAATAATTAAAAATGTAAGATTAAATACTGCTGAATCTCTGCCCAGCCCTTATTAATGCAGCACTGTGCTCATGCAGGAACCTGGTCTAGAAATAGAAATTATCGGCAAGTGGTGCAGCCAGAAATTTTCAAATAAAGACCTAAAATGGAACTAAACGATAATAACTCTAAAAGAGAAGTAAAGGCAAGACACATAAGTAATCCACTTGTCAGCATGGCCAGGTGCAGGCAGTGATGCACACACTGCATCGGTGTAACAGATATCTCGGTAATAGGACAAAGAGTGGTTTGGAATAGTCAATGGTCTAGTGTTTAACTCTTAGCCAAGGTCTATACAGGAGCAACCACACTAAGCTTTCAGGGCAGGGAAATAATATTAAGCTGAAATGCCCATTCAAAAGCTTGGACTAGCCGATTATTTTTATTAGAAAGGATGGATCATTTGGGCAAATTATCCCCATGCTTCCAAAATGGAAAGAGAGAGAAGAAATGTAAGAGGACTGACAACCAACAAATCAGCTGAAATTGAGTTCTCATCAACTCAGGAGGAGCCCCCTGATACAGACATGACCTGCTGATGGGGTTTCTCATGATAATCCACTAGAGGTGGGTCACTGCTGGGGGAGGGTGGGTTCAAACTTCCAACCTTTCGGTTACTGGTCAAGTTTAAACTGTTGAAGCTACTTACCCAGGGGTATATTGGGGGATAAATGATCTCAAAATTGCTGTGAAAAAGAACTTGACTAAATTCACTAAAAAGAAAACAAACAAGACAAGGATACAAAACAAAACACTGCTGCTGCTGTTGTTGTTATTGCTGTTGTGTACCACAGAGTTGAAACTGACCCATGGCTAATCACCCAAGACGATCTCAGAGGTAGTAAACCTTGGGGAGGAGATGACCCATCTTCCTCTCCCAGAACAGTGGCTGGATTCAAACTGAGTACGTGTGTATTGACAATACAATTCCTTACCTCTGGTGGCCTTGTGGCTGCACTAAGAAGCTGCACTGCAGTCCTAAAGGCACATAGTTTGAGGCTGCTAGCTGCTCCGAGGGAGAACGAAGAGCAATCTCCTCCCGTGTAATTAACTGCCTCTGAAAACCCACCAGAGACTCAGCCATGGGTCAGTTCCGTCTCTGTGGTACACAACACCAACAACAATCCACCAAAACTCTCCAAGCAAAACAATGGTCCCATTATCAGTCAGCGATGTACTATGTTAGACACTACAGAATGCTGGTGGCCAAGTGAATAAGGAGCCACAGAGCCAGCCGATGGCAGTTTGAAGCCACCAACTGTTCCACAAGAGAAAGACGGACAATCTTCTCCCGAGCAATTAATTTACAGTCACTGAAGAGTCCCTCGATGGTCAGCTATGAGTCAGTTCCAACTTAATGGTATATAACAACAATGTGAGATGCTGGAAAGGATAAAAGTAGAAAAATGTAGACCCTTCCCTGAAGATTCTGTCTACTCCAAGAGTTCAAAGAACTCCGAGGAGGGAGGAACCATGTCTTCTTGGAAGTTAAACAAATTTTTAGGGTAAAACCTAAACCCAAGCTCCTTGTCCTCAAGTCACTTCCCAGTGACAGCAGCCTGGGGGACAGAGAGGAACTAAGCCTCAGGGTTCCCGGGCAGTACTCTTTACAGAGCAAACAGGCACAGTCTTTTACCATAGCGTTGGTGGTGTGTTCAAACTGTCAAATTTTGGTTAGCAGCATTGTGTCATAAGTGCGCCACTTTCAGTGTCTGAAGAGAATGAAAAACACTCGAATAAATAAAGATGTTTCCACGCTGTAAGAGCCCAGGACAAAGACCAGAGATGTGGTCTTGCTTCTTATTGAAAGTTCATGAAAACTCTCAATTATTCTGAAATACAAAGAGCAACTGGAAAAGTGGTTGAAAATAAGGGGGGTCCACAACGCTGGAGAGAGCTGTGATAACAAGGACTTTGATGCTGTCCTATGACGCTTGCTCAGAAGATGCGCGTGTTTAAAGCAGGGTCCTGGGACACGCTAGTTGGAAAGGTCACTCCCATGACAGCACCAAGGGCTGGCTTACAAAAGTATGTCTAACAACTCGTGCTTTAGAGACAGATGTTAACAGAACAGTGCCACAACTCTTCTCAAAACTGTCAATGTAAGGAAGCGGCCTCACTTTCTAATGTCTCCTGTGTAAAATTGAGATAATTATATTTATGCCCAGACATGTAGGCTCAGTGAGTTAAATGTAATATAGTAAAGCCTCCAACACAGGGCCTGACTTATTGATAAAACATGAAAAGGAGCCCT
>NW_006399841.1:12744517-12762481 GCF_000299155.1 Elephantulus edwardii | reverse complement strand
CGATTGGCACAGGACAGAGCGGAGTTTAGGGCTGTTGTACATAGGGTCGCTATGAGTCGCAGGCGACTCGACGGCACATAACAACAACAACAACATGTCGGTTCTGATATGGAGTCCATAGATTCGAATCCACCAGCCGATCTAAAGGAGAAAGCTGGGCAGTCTCTTCCCATAAGTCTTTGCAGCCTCAGAAACTCAATGCATTACTGATATGATGCCAAACAGTTTTCACTGGAGCTTCCAGTCTGAGACAGACTAGGGAGAAGCAGCTGGTGCTTAAGCAAGGGATCACCAGAACTCAGGAGTCAATTCTGCCGTTATCACCCACCACCAGTATTATAGGGATGCTGTGGGCAGGGCAAAGAGTTAACATGCCCAACTGCTGGTGGAAAGACAGGAGGTTTGGTCCAACCTGAGGTATCTAGGAAGAGAGGTCTGGTGACCTACTTCTGAAAAAAGAGTCACTGAAAAGATCCTGGAACACAGTTGTATTCTGGAATAGAGAGGATTGGCAGGAGTCAGAGTTGCCTGTTTTTATGTTTATGTTTTTACGGTCCCTGTTTTTTATGCCCATTGTTGTCATTTCCAAGTCTGCTCTTGCATTCATACAGTCGGAAGGGAGAATAGTGCGATTATGTTCTGTGTACTTTAGTCATGTTATTGGGCAAAGCTCGGTCCTTGGAGAAGGAGCTTGTACTTAATTAGAGAGAATGTTAACAAAAAAAAGAGGGAAACCCTGTACAAGCTGATCGACTCAGGACAGCAACAAAGATTGGGAGCTGAGTGTTTCACGAGTTAGAGCTGAGTTGGAAGCAACCTGATGGTATGAACAACTACGCTAATATTTTGATTAGAAGAAAGGTGAAAGCAGAGCATGATATTACGGGACTGTCTCGAGGAGGAGGAGGAGGAGGAGAAGTAGGGGTGATAAGAGTCCACAGTTAGGAGATACTGTTACAGATGGAGAGACTGTGGACTGTAGGAACTTTAGGGAAACTTTGATAAGGTAAAATGAAACACTTCATGAGAGGTATCAGGAAGAAGAGAGAAACTGAAGATGAAGTGAGGTTCCTGCCGGGAAAGAGCATCCTGCATGATTTCCATGACACGTGAGATCTGTAAGGTTGGTGTGAAGAAGAGAATTTTCAAATCAACATTAACACTAACATGAAATATAACTTTGTCTAAGAGGGAAGTACTTCTCCTTCAGGAGGCAATTCTATAGTGTACATTCTTACCTAAATGGACACATAGAGAAGAAATATGAGAGATGAAAAATCACATTGTTTTTGTTATGTGCCATCGAGTTGCTTGTGACTCATAGTGACCCTATGTATAACAGCCCTAAACTCTGCTCTGTCCTGTGCCAATCGTACCGTCTCCAACACACCCATCCTGATTGCCCCAGTCACTGAATCAATCCACCTCATAGAGGGTCTTCCCCTCCTGCGCTGTCCCTCTACCCTCCCAAGCATGATGTCCCTCTCCAAGAACGGGTCCCTCCTTACAACATGACCAAAGTATGTTAGATGGAGCCTTAGAATCCTTGCCTCCAGGGAGCCACCCGGTTTAACCCTCTCTAGGATGAATCTGTTTTCCTAGCAGTCCATGGTACCCTCAATACTCTTCTCCAGCACCACAGCTCAAAGGCATCAATTCTCCTTCTATCCTCCCTAGTCTTTGTCCAACTCTCTGAAGCATAACGAGTGATTGCAAAGACCATGGCCTGTATCAGACGTACCTTAGTCTCCAGAGAGACACCACTGCTCTTCAGTACTTTGGAGAGGTCCCTAACAGCAGACTTGCCCATCGCAATACATCTTTTAATTTCGAGAGGTAATAAATGTGCATTTATTAACATAGCAAATTGAGGTTTGAAGGGTCATGGTGACTAAAAAAAGATTTATAGCCCGTCAAAAGCCAACCCACATGACTGATCCCCTGATCCACCACCCATGATCTCAATCTCCCTGCCCCGACAGTGGCACTCAGGAAAGCCATAAAAGCAATTATGGGGGGGGGGAACTCGGGGCTTTTTCCCTCGCCACCTTCCTGAGGGGAGAAAGTCTCCACATGTGGATATACTCTGGAATAAAGTCCTTATTTATTTACAAAAGAAAGATTCATAGAAACATTCAAGATCTTTAAAATATAATGTTAATACAATCTTTTCTTCATGTTTGATTTCACTGATTTTTTTAGCAGTTTAAAATTCCAAGGAAACACAAAACATGGTTATGAGTAATTATGATTCTCTAATTTGCTTATCTCAAGACACAAATGATATTTCTTTTAAGCATCTACAATCTAGTCTTAAATACAAATTGATAAATGCAAAACATTTCATTTCTTAAAATTACACAAGATTTCCAAAGGAAATGACAGTTTCTGCATTTTTCAGGACTGTATTTTCCCCTCCATTTTGCTTTAGAAGTCAAGCCTATAAAATATAATCTTTCAGTGAATTCTTTGCAGATAAACTACTGAGAATATATGTTGCTGGAATGACCCAAACCATTCTGTTAATAAATATGAAAGGAATTATTATAAAAGAAAATGCAATCAGAGTTTGCACAGAAGATACTTCCTGAAGGGTACAAACAATAGTGGTTTTAGACTCACTTTTATGCCAAGGAGCTGGAGATGTCCTTGTGAATATCTTCTTGGCAGAGCTTGTCTTGACTGGGAGCTTCTAAAAGATAACAAAGAAGAAAATATACAAGCAATATTGAACAAAATGATAGACAGAAAACATTTTCAAGGCATTTAAAATGACAATATAAACAATGTTTGTAGTTATCAAGCATAGGATAGATGAGATTTAAAAATGGAAATACAAATTTTCTTAATTTGCTGCCAAGATGGTCCTGGGAGCTTCTCTTTGTTTATTCATTGTGTTGTTAATAGTGGATAATGTCAGATGCTCCCCGAAGATTGGGATTCCAAGTCCACTTGGAGGCAACTACAGTAAAGCCAAGTGATCTCCATTGGGAAGTTCAGGCATTGCAAACTCCGTGGAACCCAGCTCAGCTCTGAGGTACCTGAGATTCTCAAGAGTCAGAGGCGAATGCCTAGGTAGCCCAATGACTGACTGGGAAACTCAATACAATGCCTTTAGCTAGCAAGATGAATCTAAAAAGAAAAACTGGGAGGTCTTTAAATAAATCTGCTCTACTATTTGCATTCTTTGGCCTATTTTGCAAACAAGAGTCAAATAAGTAGTTGCTTTTTATCAGTGGGGAACTCTAGTGGCCAAGTCATGAAGAAGCTGAAAAGTCACATCTCTTTAGGGGTTCAAATCCACCAGATGTTTTACAAGAGAAAGATGTGCAACATCTCTTTTACAGCTTCAAAGACCCATGAACTGGAGGGCCAGCTAGGAGTCAGTTCCAAGTAATGGGCAATGAGTGAGTTTTAAACACATGTACATATGCTATTATTGATCGAGGTAGATTATTGGCTCTATCGATATTTCACTATTTTCAGAATTTTGTGTTGGCTGGAGCTTCCCAACTAAATCAAGCCTGGAAGCAGGAGCGGCATCCACTTCCAAGATGGCTTGCCTCCGGAAACTCTGTGTACGAACAGTGCTCAGGCTGTTCGTTCATAGGGTCGCTATGAGTCGTCTACGACTCGACGGCATTAAACAACAACAAAACAGTTCTTTTAAACAAAATTATTTTATTTATTATTTTTTGTGAGTATACCGTCAAATCAGATCCGACTAGTAGAGGAGGAGATTGTCCCTCCTTCTCCAGCAGAGTATCTGGTGGATTCGAACAGAGTACCTCTGGGATTGCAGTGCAGCTTCTTGCCACTAGGCTGCCAGAGCTCCCATTGTTTCTAGTTCTTTTACGAGTAAAGAAGTTATCTTTAACTAAATGATCTTTCTTGATATACAAATTTAAAACTGTTACCAATCAATCTTAAGCAAAAAAGAGAATGAAGAGTCAATATCGGGAAGACTCAGGCTTTGGGAAACAGAGAACTTCATTTGGCTTTGGGAAACAGAGAACTTCATTTACTACTTACTGAGGGTGAAATCAGAAAACCACTAAGCTAGGGAGTTTTATGCAGTAATTTGGGGCTGCCCAGCAGGAATGAAGATGGGAATGGTGGGCTGACAGAGAGTCTTGAAACTCCCCCAAACCCAGGCTTACCTGCTCCATTATTGGGATTTGTAGCACATGGACTGCTTGTTGAGGATGGCTTCCATATCTGACACCATCGCAACACCATTCTAGCAGAGTCTGCACCCAGAAGACGTATCCCAGGGTCAGTAGACCGACATGCTCATGTCACGACTTTGCCGTTGTGGCTGTGGAGTTGGAATGATCGATAGCTGATCCTCCAGCGGGTTTTCAGAAGCAGTTAATCACATAGGCGGAGATTGCCTTCTGTCTTCCATGGAGCAGCTGGTGATCTGGAACCTTGCACCTCTGGAATTGCAGCACAGCTCCTTGCCACTAGGCCACCAGAGCTCCGCGCCATCGAGGAATGACAGCATCAGTGCATTATCCAGGCTCCAGGCTTTCTGCATTGGGAAGAAGATCCAAGAGAATTAGGATTGTTGCTGTTGGGGGTTTTCTCCCCCTAACAGAGAGATGAAGTGTTTCACTAATCAATTTATTTAATACAGTCTTTTTCATGTCCATATATATAATTCAACATTAGAGGAGTAGGTCATGAGGATAATATGTATTTAAAGTTCACCAAAATGGGAGCACAGAGACTATTCTTTGTTGATTTTTATTCTTAATAGACCATGACCATCTCCTGTCATTATCTTCCTTTGTATATTTCTTTTTAAAGAAGACATCTTTTAAACCCAGTGTTATTTTGTTGTTGTTGTTCTGTAATTTAATCAACTGTAAATACAGTGAAGTTGTCAAGGATTTCATTAGCCTTGCGTTCATAATCGACACACAGGGAGACAGTAGTCAAGTAATCAAACTCCACTGGGCGCGTCTGCTTCAAAAGACCTCTTTAAAGTGTTAGAGAAAAGCCGCCACTCTGAGGACAAGGGTATGCCTTGGTGAAGTCATGGCATCTTAAGTCACCTCATATACACGAGTGAGCTGGAACATGAATAAGACTGAAAAAGAAATGATGTCGTTGAATTACGTTGGTGAAGAATATTGATTATACCACGTACCACCAGAATGATAAATCAATCTGTCATGACATAAGTGCAGCCAGAATGCTCCTTACAAGCCAGAATGGCAAGATTCCTTCTAATTCCATTTGGGGATGTTATCAGAGGAAATCAAGCCCTGGAGAAGACTATCATGCTTTGTAAAATGAGAAAGAAAAAGGCATCGGTAAGAAGGATTGATAAGAGAGCTGTAGCAACAGGCTGAGACGCGGCACCTATTGTGACTGAGGTCCAGGACTGGACAGAGAGTCATTTTATTGAACACAGAGCCCATGTGAGTCAGAACTAACCTGATAACAACAGCAACAACAGAGCTTAATAGGCTTTATGGAAAACAATGCCCATTAACTTGACAGGTCATTGTCTCTTCCATTTCAGATAATTAAGAATTAGTCACTGGCCCCTGTATCTATTGTACAGTCTCCTTTGTGCTGTCGAGTTCATGGATTTTGCAGTGTTCGCCAGCCTATGGTTAGCTTAATTAAAATCAATGGAGTTGAAAGTCTGTGCACTCTCTTTCACTCTCTTTAAAGGATTCCATTTTCCAAAAAACCATAAGCAAATAAACTGGCATGCAGAACTTTCTGCAGCTGTATAACAGTCACACGTACTTAACCGTTTATATTTAGCTCCCAGCAAAATCGTCTAATTTTGCATGTGCAAGCTAACCAGCAAACCCCAGGTTTCTTCTGTCAGAGGGGGATGCTCACCCACAGATTTCACACTTCAAAGTCGTCCAATTACTAGCAACTACCCTCAACAAAAGACTCAGAGAAGGAATCCGTGCCAACGCCATCGCCTCCCCCCAAGCTGAGCTGCAGTGTTCAATTCTCCAAACGTGAAGGGGCTGCCAAAGATGTTACGGCTGTTGTTGTCTGGGTTTAAGCAGGGAAGGTGCAAGCTGCAGCCAAGAGAAAGACTTTCTAACTAACAAAGTGTTCAATTAATATACTAGTTCCGAAGGGATTGCAAGTCAGCACCACATTTCTGTGATTTGTAACCAGTAACCAACAATAATCCTTTGATTTTCTCCAAAAAGGGAGAACACAGACTGAGAGGGCAAAATCGGGAAGCTCCAGTTTCTGCCGCAGTCTGGGCTGGAGGCTTCCCAAAAAAATCATGCCACGAGCTTCTTCTCCCATCTCCTACAAAACGCCAACATGCTTGTGATCTGTCAGAATGTAGATCTGAGATCTGGACATAGTAAAACTAAAATTGCTAAATCTTATTTTGCCACACTCCAGAACAAACCAATTTTCTTAAGAGTTACAGTGCTAAAAGATCCTCTTGAGCTTATAAAAGTGTTAAACTCTGTGAACTTACTTAAAAACATATATCCTAATAAAGCACATGTTTATCAATATAAATTTTTACATGGAATAGAAAAGGAATCCCAATCTTTAACTAGAAAGATGCTCACTATTAGACTTTACGCATTAAGAGTAACACAGTCAACATTTTATATGGTCAACTTCTGACTTAAAGAAGAGGAAAAAACCTGCAACAACAATACCAATTGTGTAAATGAAAAGAATATTTGTGGATTTTCCAGAAAATATGGGTAAAGTTAATCCCTAAGCACTATCAGTATTCTACCAAAAGAAAACAAGGGGTTTTCTTTGGTTGTTTTTTTTTTTTTTATGTGTTGGTTTAGGTCTAAATATGTGTTTAATTGCATGATACTTTAGGAATATTGTTGTTGTTGGGAACATTAGAGTTGCTATTATTTTCCATAATTAACTAGAATTTCCTAACACGGTTTAAAACAACATACACCATTCTGAAGCTGTCCTGTGTGGTAATTTGCTGTGCAGTTAATAGATGTCAGTGATCAAAGACCAGATGCTATCAAAATTAGTGTGACTCTATATAAGTATCAAATTTTGACAAATAAGAACGTATTTTTGTTTCAATGATACATCTCACCACCAATGTCTGTTCAACTGTTAGATTATTGATCAGAAAGGGAGTCAAATACGAACTGAAATAACATGTATTTGAACTAAGAGGTAGATACAATTTCAAGTTCAGAGGGTAAGGAGTTGTGTGTCTGAGGTTGATACAGGTGTACCTCAGAAACAATAGGCACCACCCAGAGGCATTTTTGTCCTCACAGCCAGTTATTTCGCTTCTTCTAGAACTTCCTAAAAGTTGAATCATACTGTTTATACTCTTGTGGGAGGTGCTTTGTTTGCCTGCACTCAGCACCATGTTTTTGAGATTTCTCCACTGTATTGCATGTGTTAGTTATTCTGTGTGTAAGAATGTCTGAGTGTGTGTTGAACAGCATTCCATATAGACCACAGTAAACTCAGTTGCCCCAATGTTCCCCAACACGTAGTGTTGTCCTTTACTTTAACCTGCTCTGTTCTGATGCATCTGCAACAGTTGTTGTTGTTGTTGTTGTTAAGCATCGTCGAGTTGTAGGCAACTCTTAGCGATCCTATGAATGAAAGTCCTTAACATTTGCGTGACTTTCACCCTTTCTCCAAGTTCATAGGGTTTCTGGAGGCAAGCTATTACAGAAGTGGATGCCACTCCTGCTTCCAAGTTTGTTTTACTTAGGAGCTCCACCAAACACTGTCCGCCATGGGTAACCATTATCACATTTGACACATCAGTGTCACAGTGTTCAGCTTCACAGCAACCGCAAGTTACCTCTGTATGGCAAGTGGACACACCAGGGCTATACGACCTCTCCTCAAGATACAAGAGGCCACATCTTGCTGACATCCAGAAACACTATGAACCTGGAGAAACCTGCAACAGATTTAAGAAAAAGCCTTTTCTTTCTATGAATGTGTAAAGAAACTATCAATGTCACCTTTGCAAAATAATAATCAAACAATTGGAATTTTTTGTTAGGCTTCTGTTTGCATTTTTGTTTTGTTTTTTACTATTATTTGGGCAATCCAAAGAGGAAACCTATTTTAAAAGGGAATATTTACACGTATTAGTCACTGGCATTCGTTTGGAATAATATACTCATCAGGTTACTGTTTCAGTATTTTTTCAACAGATATTTTGACATTCACACAAAAAAAGGTCTTGAGGTAGCATGTACAGAATAGGACTACGGTGCACAGAATACTATGAGTTAAAATGATAATATTTGAAATATTAACAAACACGAGACTATCGACCTATAGTCTCACAGCTGAGATTTCTTCCTAATGACGAATCCAAATTCCGTTTCTTGCACTGCAACTGACTCCTTCTTTAGGTGAAGTTTCAAATCCAAGTTTGACATCCAAGAATGTCATCATAGATCAATCATGGCCCCCATCGGCTTCCCCCCACCCTGTTAGCAGCTGTCTAAGTGCCATCCATCCATCAACAGGCACCCCCTTGACTTCTACAGTGTATTTTCTCTTCCATAATTGGCTTTTGCTTGCATTGTGAATATTATCAACCCTTAAAAATGAGAAAAACATGAAATTTAAAATTTAAATTTATGTCTCATACATTGGAGGAGAATAGGGTGGTTTTAATTCCCTAGGACTTTCAAAGAGTAATGAAGCAGGTTTTACATTCTAACCAGGAGGCATATTAATTAGTTGTTCATTTGAAAAGGGAGCATTTAAAGGCAAGCAGAACCCCGAGAGAGAGAACACCCTTTAACCTTTTACTTGCAAAACCAGTTAAATGTGTATTTTTTGGGGGGAGGGGGAGTTTTTACATTGTATTTGACACCAGCACAGTTAACAGGTGAAGTAACAGGACTGTGACATTTGTGTTTTGATTCAAATAAACACATGGGGAAAGACAGCAGAGAAAAACCAGCAAAGTGAAACTTAATTATACCTCTTACATATTTCAAAAGCCTATTTTAGAGTATGGTTGCGTTGATTTGTGTCTGCAGCTTATATATTTAAATCTGTATCTGTGTGTCTCACATGGAACCAAAAGGGAACCACAAATGACCACTGGAGCTGCCAACAGGGACTGAACAGATGGATGAGACCCTTGTGTCATGCAGGAAAGTCTGCTTAAAAAAGAAGAAATGTTCTGGGGGTGGGAAGGCCCAACAGTAGCAAGCAGAAATGAGACCAAAGGACCACGCTTCTATCTTTCACATTAGATATCACAGAATCATGTCTTCCCTGATAGCAAGTTCCAACCTTCTGCCAATCCTCCATGAATTTTGAAAATTGCTCTTGTGAGAACCCTTGATAAGGCTTTAACTGGCATTGCTCTTAGGATGGGCTCTAGCTACTGGCCCTGCCTATGTTGTTTATACCTAAAGACAACGTAGATATGAAGCCTGCACACTCTTTCCCGGGGCTCAGGTCCATGGGGCTCAGGTCCGTGCTCGTGCGAATCTAGCAGCACTATCATGTCATCTCTCAGTACTGTTTTCCCATGGCCTTCCTAGACCTCACCTCTCCGATTGTCTTCTTGTCTCTCTGATTCATTTGTTCTGAGCGTATTTGATGATTTAACTTCACCTTTCTGCTCTCTTAAAACTCAATCTGTTTTCTCTGTCTACTGCATCATGTTTTAAGATGCAATTTTTTGAAATTACCATAATTTTCTGATAATCCTCCCATTTGAGTCTTCACAAAGGAACACTCCTTGGAATCCTCAACTCACCAGACTCAACCCAATGCTGTTGAATCAGAACCAAAGCATAGCTCATCCCAATGAGGTTCTTGAGACCGTACATCTCCAGGGAAGAATTGCCCATCTTTCTTCTAAAGAACTTCTCTGGTAGATTGGAAACAACAGAATTGCATGGACTTGGTGAGTGGCATATTTCTCTAGGGACTACACTGACTTATGTATCTCTCTACCTCCTGACATTTATATTTTCTGTGTTGATGGCAAATAAACGGTGACTTGTGGGCATGACCACTTTATGTGCATCAGGATGGAATGATACTCCATATAAATCCTCAAATATCTCTGGATGGATTCAAACTTCCAATCTTTTAGTTAGTAAAGATTTTACTAACTTTTACTATATTTTGGAGAAAACACTGACTATTCGACTGTTTGCTCTATACAGTGACACGAAAACCTCAACAATTCCGTAACTGAAGTCTTGGTTTTTCACCTTCAAATCTACTTTTCCCATATGTTCTCAAACTCAGTGTGATATTGTGGGTTTAGTGTTCAAAATGGCTTTCCTAGCCGTTGAATTTTATTTTGACACACAGTCATGGTCAAAAAAATAGGGACTATGCATAAGGGGATTGGCTCATTTTGTCATCTCAGTAGGTTTAAATGGAGTGGTTTTGGTACTAGAAATTGGGAATCTCAGCATCAACAAGAAAAAAGAAGTAGTGTGTTCCTTTGGGGCCAGAGAGTCCTGTGCCAGCCAGATCGAGATCTACATGAAAGCAACAGCAGCCTTATAGATAACCAGAGACCAATAGAAGACAAAGCTGACTTGGAACTTCTGCTCCTTGAGCCAGAAGTCTTCAAACAAGCTTGCTAGAACTTAACATAACTGGCAGCATGAAGGACACTTTGTAACACTGTCTAAGACATGAGACTGAAAGATAAAAGGCTTATGACCCTGTTTGAGATGCTGTCAGAACTAAAAAATTGTATTCTCCCACCAACCTGAATTATAACTTGTTAACTTCCCTAAAAAAAGAACCCATTACTGTGAGTATAGTTCTGTAATGTATATGTGGTCATTGCAATGGATTTTGGACTCAGTAGAACAGTAAGATAGTTACTGGATTTAGTAGAAATAGTTGCAGGAGTGTGGGAGACCATGACTGACCTTAGAGGAATTGGTTTTGTAATGTGGATGTTGTTGATAGGTACAATTCCCCTTCACAGAGGTTGTAGAAGTCAGACTTGGCCATCCTCATGCTGCCTACAAGTTTGTTTTTATATTCAATAAATGACAACGCTGCATCAATTGGCAGCCTCAGGATGGATGGTGAAGAGATTGAGATTGTTCACAGCTTCAGTTTGCTTGGCTGTTGAACACTCTTGGCACCAGCAGCCAGGAAATTAAAAGACATATTACCATGGGAAAGTCTGCTGTTAGGGACCTCTCCAAAGTACTGAAGAGCAATGGTGTCTCTCTGGAGACTAAGGTGCGTCTGATACAGGCCATGGTCTTTGCTATCACTTGTTATGCATCAAAGAGTTGGACAATGACTAAGGAGGATAGAAGAAGAATTGATGCCTTTGAGCTGTGGTGCTGGAGAAGAGTATTGAATGTACCATGGACTGCTAGAAAAACAAACAGATTCATCCTGGAAAGGGTTCTGAGGCTTCGTCTGACATACTTTGGTCATGTTGTTAGGAGGGACCCATCCTTGGAGAGACATCATGCTTGGTAGTATGGAGAGACAGCGCAGGAGGGGAAGGCTCTCTATGAGCTGGATTGATTCAGTGACTGGGGTAATCGGGATGGGAGTGTCAGAGACGGTGTGATTGGCACAGGACAGAGCAGAGGTTAGGGCTGTTGTACATAGGGTCGCTATGAGTTGCAAGCGACTTGACGACACATAACATCAAATGACAACAACATTCCATTATATATGCTCATGTCCAAAATGTTCCAAATATCTTTACTGAACTCTGTACTTAAATCCTACAGCTACTCCAGGAAGTACAACTGCTGCCTCTACACTTAATCTAAATAAGATCCTATCCTTTCTCATGGCCCCACTGCTACCATGTTGGTTCACATCAATAGCATCTTACAACATATTAATCTTAAAAATGTTTTCCTAGTACATTCTTTCCATCTTCTTAAAGCAATACTATAAAATAAAGTCGATTAACTCTTTAGGGTTGTAAATATAAGGAAATTAAAACCTTTAAATCTGAAGGGAGATGTGAATGTTCACATTGATTTCCTTTTCACTGGGATGAGTGATGCTTTGAAGACCTTGATGCTAACTTTAGTTTTAGCTCATTCACTACTGTCATAGCAGGGAGGTAATCATTTGAGATATCAGATTTCAATATTCTTATCTATTTGAACTAATCCATCACCTGGAGGATAAAATCAGTTTAGTTTACCAATTCATGGTGAGGTGAAGGGTTTTAATAACATAGAAAATTCCCTCTTTTGCTTCATGTCTGAGTGAAATGATAAAGCCAGGAATGGTGAGGAACTATGATTTCCCCCCTAATTTCAAATTTCTATTACTTATTATTTAAGCACATGTGATTTGGAGTCAGGGTAAAGCTGAATTTAAATCCTTATGCTGTAATTTCTTGATACGTGTCACGGAACCTCCTGGGAGCTCTGATCACCTCGCAGGCTAGGGAGTGGTGGGTGGTGCTGACTCAAAGAAGGTGCCTCTCTGGTGATTCCACCGTAGCTGTGCCGGAGGAAGATGAACAACCTTCTCCCCTGGGACTTGCTGCCTCTGAAGATTGGCTGCAGGGTCAGCTGTGAGTTGGTTCTCACTCAATGGCTATGAGTTTAGAGTGCTTAGAAAACACCTTCATATTGGATCCTTCAATTTTTCATCAATAAAAATATTTGGCAATTAAATGAAATATGATTTAATATTAAATGTATTACACTTAGCATCTGCCTTGTTCAATAATGTTGTTGTTATTAAGTGCTGTCGAGTTGAGTACGACTCATAGTGACCCTACGAACTTTTGTCTTTTGACCTGAACCCGAACCCGGTTCTATAACTATCCTCGTTTCTCTGTCAGTATATTCCCACAACCATTTTCAGTACTAATAATCATAATGGAAAGCTTTCTTGGAGTAATTAGAAATACAAAAACCATAGCAGTGACAACTAAAATCCAAGACATTAAATTAAACAGCATGCAGAATACAGAGTAGAATTCATTAGAATTAGGTGTCCACTGATAAGTTACACAAAAAGTGGTCAATGAAAGAAAGAACACAAATATTTGAGATGGATTAATATATCAAATCCATTTAAATAAGGTGATTTTTCTTCCAGTTTTGGACGCAAGCTGAGCGTATAAGCATAAAGCGCTTCCTTATTCCCTAGTCGTCAGGGTACCGAAAAAGCTCAAATGAGGTTCTTTAGCAGTTCAATTAGCTAAAGATTTTGTACATTTTTTTTTCTTTAGTGCCTGTTCTGCCCTTTTGTTTTTAAAAATATTTTCCATTCTATAAATAGGGCTAGAGAGACTAGGTTATGAATCTTAATAACAAAACTATATAGTAAGGAGAAAAAAAATGAACTTATTGATTAAAAGTCTGAACTGACTCATAGCTGATCCCACCCCCACATCCCCAGTGGCTGTAAACCAAACAGGCAGAGATTGCCTCTTATACCCTGGTGGAGCAGCTGGTGAATTCAAACTACCTGCCTCTGACTTGATAGTGAATTTCCTTTCCCCCTAGACCACCACTGTTGTTGCTGTGTACTATTAATTGGAAGCAATCCTAGCTGACCCTCTAGCAGGTTTTTAGAAGCGGTAAATCATACAGCAGTTGATTGCCAATCTTTCTCCTGAGGAGCAGCTGGTGGATTAGAACCATATACCTTTGCATTGGCAGTGTAATTCCTTACCATGTAGCCAGCAGGGTTCTCAGGCCACCATTGTTGTTGTTCTTTGCCAAGAGTCAGAACTAACCCATAGCCAACCGAGCAGTAAGGTTTCAGAGCCAGTAAATCACATGATAGGAGATTGCCAATCCTTTTCTCATGGAGCAACTGGTTAATTCAAACCAGTACCTTTGGAATTGCATCACAGCTCCTTTCTACTAGAGCTCCCCAAGCCGCCATTAAGGCAGAGGAAATAAAAAGGAAGAATCTTTATTCCATTAAGTCAATCATCACGTACTAGGGGTCTACTAAGGGCTAGATATTGTCAGAGACAATAGAGATAAAATTGAATAAACTGCACTACCAACTTGATCATAAAGTCCAGTGGTTTCTTGCTTTCTGGAAATAATTGCTCTTCACAGGAAAATCACATGTGACAGAAGATTGTCTAAGACCAAGAAATCTTGCAACAAGAATATTTACTTTGGCTTCACTGAATTTTTCTTACTTATGAAGCAATCAGACTTTTTTTTTTCTGAATATCTACAATCAATGTTCTACGTAACATTTATTTGCAATTGTACTTTTACTAATTTTTGTAATTTAGGTGAAAGTTTATGAAACATGTTTATGAATAGATTGTTTTCAATCATTCACGTACATTTTAATGATATTGATACTGGCACCCCCAGTGTCAGACGTTGTCTTTCCCTTCAGTGATACCTGAGTATTTTGTGGTTGTTACGTGCTGTTGAGTCAGAACTGACTCGACTGACCTTCCAGTAGGACTTCAGAGGCTTTGAAAGCGCAGGGAACGGACTGCTCATCTTTACTCTGTACGACAGTTAGTGGATTCAAAGCTGTGCCTTAGAGCTAGTCATGGAGCTCCTTACTTCTAGGCCACCAGAGCGCCCTTAATAAGTATTTATCATCTTTTAATTAATTTTCCGCTTATTCTCATCAACTCCCTGGTAACCATACTAATATTGTACTCGTTGCCATAGTGTTAGAACAAACTTCTAGCCGACCTTCCAGCAGGTTTTCAGAGACTGCTCATCTTTCTCTTGTCAAGAAGCTGATGGATTCAAACCACCAGAGACGTAGTGCCCTTGGATTAGCTGCACAGTTCCCTACAACTAGGCCACCAGAGCACCCTAATCACACTAGTATAACCTTCCCTATGTGCAAGCTGCTTTTTAGCTTTTCATAATAGTGGTTTTTTTACAATATTTGTTCTTTTGAGACTCAGAGTAATAGCCTCTAGATTCATCCATGTTGTGCAATGTTTAACAAATTCTTCACTGTTTTTCAATGTCTAATGGTATTGTACCTCACCAGTTTTAGAGAGGTTTTACCTTTATCATTTGCAAGTAGACATCAATTTAGTACAGTCGTGCCATTAAAATTGTGATTGTAAAAAAAAAAGTGATCGTTATACACTACTGTGGAAGATGAGATGAAGAATTACTTATATCACCAAACCACAGCTCACATGCCCTCAGGTCTTCTTTGAGAAATATTAATTATATATTGTTACTGAGCTATATTGTTTGAAATTCCTTCAAAGAGTTTTGAATTTAGATGTGTTTCATAGTTGGGTTGTGAGTAAGCATTGATTTAAAGAATAGTTGTTTTTTTTTTTCTCCAGTCAAAAGAGTTGGAAGACCTCAATCAAGTCCAACTTCTTGGGTTTTCACAAGTTATGTGAGGCAGACAAATGTCTGTGATAAAGTTATAGAGCTATACAAGAGTGAGTTTAGAATTCAGCTTCATGGGCAAATGAATCAAGTAAGAAGATAGAATAATTTAGGACTCTTTCCATTTTAATTTTTAAATAATTCCTAAAAGATTAATATTCCTATTTTATCATAGATGAGCAAATAGAGAAGTAAATTTGGAGTAAAAATTCCAGTCCATTTCAAACCAAAAATGTCTAAATTGTTTTCAGGTACTTTGAAGTCATATTTCCAAGACTCTCATCTGTACACAGTTAAATCAAAGTACAACTTGTCAGATTCAGTAAGGTTGGTCCAAGAGAACTCTAATTAGAGACACTTGTTAATAATTGCTGTATACAATTAGAAGAATTGTGCTAATGAATTGTGCAAACTTATTCTGAATCAGTTTTCATAAAGAGGAAAGTGATATGATATTTTCATTGGAAAATAACAACTTTTTGATGTTAGCATGAAAATAAAGGATAAAACTTAAATATTTCTATATTTACGTTTACCCTTAGAAAATGATAAAAATTTCATTAACTTAATTTTAGTTGATATGCCAGTTTAGAATCCAGTTGTCTTCTTTTCTTGAGAAATGTATTCGCTTAAGAGCTATACTACTTTAAGATGATTACTTTAGGATGAAAATTTTCTTAAATATGTAAATCTGAATGGTACACGCAATGCTACCTCACTAGGATAACACAGCACAGGAGTCTGGAGGAAACAGAGTCCCTGTTGACTGAGAGACTTTAGAGAGGGCATAACCACATCCTCATTGCTCAGGAAACACTGAATACCTGTTAATAGTGGTAAGAAAATTTGGAAATAACAGTGATGGTTGGCCAAGATGATGAACACAATTAATGTCACTAAAACATGCATGTAGGATGTGCTAAAATGAGAAATAGTTTGTTGCACATATATTTAACACAAAAAAATAACGTGAATGAAGTAAACTGTCATATCTAAAACAAACCGAAAATCCAAAACCAAGGTTGTTGAGTCAATTCTGTCTCATACTCGTCATAAGTTATTTGTGGCTACTCTATCTTCTCGTCTACATAGACTGGTAGAAAACACACAGAGGCTATTGCTCAGCTTTCCCCCACCAAGCAGCTGGTGGATTTGAACCACCGATAGATCCACTCACCATACGGGGCACTGTAAAATACTCTAAATGGTTCCCAAGTTCTGAAATCGTCACAAAAAACTGTTATATCTTTTCCTTGAAGAAAGGCTGGTAGGTTTGAACTGATGAACTTTTTGTTAGTATGTGAGTGTCGAAGTTACTATACCATCAACCTGGTTTGATGTTTTTGACCATGTATAAAGAACCCTTAGTAAGATTAACTAACAATTTCTTGGAAACTAAGAGGTCAGAAGGCAGTGAAATAGCAGGTTAAAAGTGTTGAAGGAAAAGAACTCTCATCTAAAAATTTGGCATTTGGCAAGATTGCCCCTCAAAAATGAGGGTGAAGACCTTGCAGAGCTAAAAAAGGGGGGAAATAGCTGAAATAGTTTATGATAATCAAATCTGTCCTATCATAAATGGTAAAAAGAACATTCCTCAGGTTGAAAAATATTTATAACACAGGTTTTTTACAGGGCAACTGGCTTTTTGCAGAGCAAACATTGGCAATAGACTGAACAAAAGTCAACAATCTTCTTAATGACCTGTGCTTGGCATGATATTGGCTCTACCATATTTTATTGGTGAAATAGTCGTGGGGTATCCAAGTTTAAACTTCATGTTGCTACACAGAAAATAAGAGAGAAATGGGATGCACCAATATTTTCATTTCCATTCCCATTAAAAATGTTTCCTAGTTTGACGTAATATTTTATTTGACAATATAAAAAAAAGGAAAAAAGGAAACAATGCCCTGCCCAGTAGTCATAATTACACTTTTATTTGTGTCTCTATTCTTGATTACTATACAGAAGAGAAACAATCTATCAAGGAAATAAACCATCCCTGTAATTGTTTTCTGAGATGAGAATCAATGGGCTTATCTTTAGCTACAATATACACCCACCTTCTTTTCCCTTGTAGACAATTAAGCACCAATTTGTGGAGACAAAATTACAAGCAAAGCAATCAAAGATGGCTCTGTAACACAGTATTTATAAATGGAGTAGGAATAGGACCTGTGGGTGGTCTGTAATAACCAAAAATGGATAGTTACTCCTACAACAACTAAAAAATTACTTTGCTAAGCAATTGTCTCAAGAACAGGACATGAATGGTGCTGTAACATAGGTGTGTATACATAGTGGAATAAAAGCCTTGAATGTTCATTGAAAGAACAAAAGATAACTAGAGTAAAAGGAATATATCAAGTGAATTTTCATTTCTATTTAGCACATTAAAAACGAAATGAATTTTTACCTAAACAAATTTAGTAGATCACTGTCTCATGTAAATCAAAAATTAAAGAGAATAAATGGTTGCACAGAAAAATGTTTACTAATTTACTGAGTAGAGTTGTGGAAAATCCTTATTAGTCATTTTTACTAGATAACTCAGTAATAGTAATTTTCAACTGCAATGGAATATCCCACATGTATTACCATCAAGTCAGCATTGGTGATCCTTGTAACCAACTTCTATCAGGTTTCAGAGGCC
>NW_006399841.1:12722577-12744316 GCF_000299155.1 Elephantulus edwardii | reverse complement strand
AAATCACCAAGAGAATTCAATGCAAATGAAGCTAAGCTCTTTCTATTGAAAACCTTCTGCTTGACTCAGGAGGGAGGGGTCAGCAAATACAATGCAAGAATCCTGTAAACACTTAAGCATTGCCACAATGTCTACTCCTGTAAACACTTAGGGATTGCCTCAGTGTCTATCCCTGTAAACATTTAAGGATTGCCTTAGTGCTCCAGGGTGAATTCCAGTTTGTATCAGCCTCCCTCATAACCTGAAGTAGCATTCAGTTTATTACAAATATTTAGTATGAAATCTGGCTTCCCATATCCTTCACAATGTCAACCTTTCACAATAATCTATTCTTGCATGATGTCTCTCACACATGTACATCCTCCTTTCACTATTGTATAAATTTACACCCTGACATTCCTGTAGCAAACGTCCTCCTGTCTCTTCCAGATCCGAAGTGTATAGTACACTGAAAATTGTATCCATGTATATATTGAACATTTCTTTCCTTCTAATTTTAGACAAGGTACAATTCAGAATTAGCTTTACTTTAAAAAATATTAATGCATCACGAATAAAAAAATCTTTCTGCTCTCTTTTTTTCTCTTCTATCCAGAACCACTTGTTTGTGATGTTTGAGTATAATATCTTCTAAATACTCCTTACTGTTTGATCTCTTTAATTGATTGCTCATTTTCTCCCTTGTTCTTTATCTCCATGTAAATTCCAACCTTTCTGAACTAAACTGAATAATTCTTCTAGTAAGGACTCTTCTGTTGGTGTTGTCATTCTCCACACCATCTATCTGAGCATATTACTAAATAAAGGCTCCATAAATACGTGTTACTTTGTGCAGTGAGTGACTTGCCAGAAAGAACATTGATTTCCTAGTTAAATTCATTGCTCCCAATGCACAAGGTAAGAATTACATTTGCACAACTATGGATCTAAAAACAAAAGGTGAACAATTTCATCAGATCCTTACTAATAAAATTGAATCGTGTTTGATCATACTCATACCTTGTCAGCTTTGCCCGGGTCTGAACATCCAGATGTGATTACAGCACTGTTCTGATTCTGAGCCGACTTAATAGCAGAAAAGAACGCTTCCTTGGTTCCCATAATAAGTAAGTCATAATACATAATAAGTCATAATAAATAATAAGTCAGTCATAATAAATGTGGAGGTAGTCAGCAACAGAGAAGGAAAATCAACTGGGAGTGTAGAATATTAGTCTAGAACATCAGATTTTCAAGAATTTTCTTCTTTTTAGATCTTTCAGTCATTAAATCATTGCGTTTTATTTTCTCTATTTCATGAAGAATGGCACATTACGTTATTGTTGTTTATGTGAGGTATCAGGCATCCACTGGTGGACTTCTCCCTTGATATGAAGGGGACCCAGGTTAGATTCCTGGTCAACACGTCTCAGGTGCAGCCACCACTTGTCTGGAAATGGAGATGTAGGTTGTGTGATGTTGGATCAGTTGGATCTGAATCTCTAGAGTAAAGCTGACTCTAGTGGGAGTCTGGGTTTATTCTGAAAATGTAACCACTAGAATCACCATGGCTCACAAGAGTCCAACCCACACCCCCCATGAAGGTGGAACACAGGGCAATGTTTGTTCTACTGTGCATGGGGTCACCATGGGTCAGAGGTCAGATGACAGCAGCCAACCACAACAACACAAATGAAATAGAAAAACCAGCAAAAGCAATATCGGTCTTTGTTGTATACTTTCCATGCTGACACATTACCTTAGTAAATCTTAAAAACAAACAAACTATAAAACAAAGAGAGTATTTTCTATTTTCTTTATTAACAAACAAAAATTCCCGTAATTATAAAAATTGCATTTCTAATTGAGTTTTTGGTACAAAGTAGTGATTTTAATACTAACAAAATTATTATTTTGATGAATCAAAGTAAATAAACAAAAATTGAAAGTAGAAAATTCAGTTGTAAGAATGATAATAAAACCTGAAATTAAATTTCAGCTGATAATGAGGTATTTAACAACTATTGGTACACTATTATGCAGAAAAATAGCTAAAAAATTCCTGTTAGATTAGCTCAACAACTAATGATAATTAACATACTTAAAGGGAAATGTAAGATAATATTCCCATATTGAAAAGACTTAAATGAACTTCTTTACATAATATGTTTTAAATTCTCTTTTTAGTACTCAAATTTTAATGAAATGCAGATTACCACAATTGTTCATGTTAAATAACATCTGGGATTTTTCTTTAATCAAGAATATTGGGTTAAAATATTACATTTTTATTGCTAGCTTAATAGCTTAAAGAGGTATTAAACATTTAATTATTAACCTTGACATGAAAGAATTAGAGATATTTCCTACATGGTTTAAGGATTTAAAAGTATTTTTTACCTTTTGAGTGAAATTCATATATTAAAGTAAAGCAGGTTTCACTAACCAACTTGAAATTCCTAATATTTGACTTTACAATCTTTTACTACAATTGAAGGACATAAAGTTTGACTTATGATACTGGGGAAAAGTACAGAGTATCCTATGGATTAACAAGAGAACAAACAAGTATGTTTTGGAGAAAGTGCAACCAGGTACTAATCGGAGGTGAGGCTGGTGAAGCTTCATGTCACATACTTTGGACATGTAGTTAGATGAGGCCTATCCCGGGAAAAGGAAGTTAGAGGGTCAGTGAAGGAGAGGAGGCCCCTCAACAAGTTGGATTGACAATGACTGTCGACAGTGACTGTAACGGTGGGCTCAAGTATATGAGAGATGGTGATGATGGCCTATCCCTATAAGTCAAGGGTCAGGTCTGCACAACCCATGGGATCGCTATGAGTCATACCCAACTTGAAGGTACCTAAAAACAAGAACGACAAAGTTGGACCGCTAACTGAAAGATAGGCAGTTCAAATCCACCAGCTGCACCAAAGGAGAAAAATGAAACTTGCTTTTGTGGAAGTTCACAGCCTTAAAAATACCTTTGGAGGAAGTTTACTTGGGTTGTTGGCTCAGGTTCAATCTGATGTCTTATATTGTGTTTGGTTTAATGTGATATAGGTGATCTAGTTGTAGACATATATATGTTAACCACTATGGGAGGAATTAATTCACAGAGTAATCTTTTTTTTTTGGGGGGGAAGCAAATAATGAATGTTACAGATTAGTAAAATTACTATTATTTAATCAACAGGGAAAATGTTTCATTTTTTACTCATTCAATAAATATTTACCATCTATCTGTGATGGGAAAAATATTATTCAAAGTACCAGGAAAAGAGCATTGGATAGCATCTCATAAAGCTTATGTTCTACTAGAACTAGAAATAGAGTTCTATAAAGAACTGTGACCAGATTTATACATAATAGACTTGCTTAATCTCTTCTGTCTTGTTTCCTATAGCCAAGCTTTTTGTCTTGTCACTATCACAAAGTTTAGAAAAAGATTCTACAATGTATTTTTAAAAAATAAGATGACTTCTTGCGATCTTGGCCTGAGAGCTAAAAATATTTATAAAATATATATTTTTTAAAATGTGGCTATAATCATACCTAATAGCAAAGCATTATACAGTGGGCATAATATCTGGCATAATATCTGCTTTAGACTCCAAAGGAACTTTAAATATTTCTAACTATTCAAAAACATCTTCTAACTCAAGATAGAATTTCCATGGGCTATAGATAAGCAGAGAGGATATTAATGTTTATTAGTTCCATGAAGATTGGTTTTAAAAATACAGTTGGAAAACACTGAACTTCCATTTATATAGCGAGAATATGAAGGTCAGAAACAATGCAAAATAGATGTTTATTGTGGATGAGAGAAAAAACCTTCTTATTAAGACTGCCTAAAAGCAAGAATTTCATAAAAACACATGAAATATTAATTATAAAATCAGTCCCATACTGGGGTTATACATGGACATGGAACAGCAGGGTGAGCAAATACTACTGCATGCCACCTTGAGCACACAGTTTATAGCATAAGCAGAAAACACACATACGCACAGTTAGTTAATTGTTATAAGTTGTTGCGATAAATTCCTAATTATGGATATAATTACAGAGTATCACAGAAACAAAAGAAAAATAACAGGAGGGCTTAAGACAGACTTTCTAAAAAGGATGTCAAAATATTGAATGGTGCTATTTGCCATTAAGAAGGTAGAAGGAGGAATTCTGATTGTATCTATAGGAAATTAAAAAGTCTGAGATCAAAATTACTTTCAAGAATGAAAACAACATGCAGTAACACATAGTTTTAAAAACTTATTTGAATTTACATTGTATGTCTTGACAGATTTTATCTTTCTTTTTATTGAGGAAATGGTATACGTCTCTTAAACTTTGTACTAATCTTCATTTACAATTTCCTAAGATGCACATGTTTAAAAGAATAGAGATTCCTACATATACTTTACAAAGCTTTACCTGATGAGAAAAAAAAATCTATATACCCAAAGAACATTATTAAAATCAGAGTATTTGCATTGGGACGAGAATATGCACTAGACTACAAAGCTTATTTTGGTTTCACCACTTTAAAATGCACTTCCTCTTAAATTGTAACTGTGTGACTCTGACATTTTGTAACCTGTGAAAGGTAATATATAGGCCATAACCATAGTAGGGCTAGAGAAACGTTCCATCAGCCCAAATCCTAATGCTAATGCTATTCTGACATACTTTCTTCATCTTCACCAGCAATAACACCCAGAATCATTCACCTGGTCTCCATCACTAAACTTTTGTCACTTTAAGGCTTTCATACAAATGAATTCATACAAGATCAATCCAAATGGCTGTTAATACCAATTGTGTGTTCTTTTATAGCAATAAGATCTATTTTGTTTACGAATATTCATATTAATTTAACCATTCATTCTTTGAAATTTTGAAAGGCATTTATTATTTTTGTACTTTTAGAAATAAAGCTTTCACAAACATCATTGCACACTTTTTTTCTGTGACCTTAAATTTTCATTACTTCATGAAAAATTCTCAGGTTTGACTGATTGGTCAAATAGTCAAGCAAATGTTTAAGCTCATCAAAGTAAAATACTTGACAAATCTAACACTTTATCAAGATGTTGCTTATAGGTTTCTTGATGTTGAGATACAATCTAGACTGTAAACTGTAATCTTTGATCTTCCTCAGTAAGTGATTAACCGTTCTTCATTTCTAGCAAGCATGTTTGTATCATTTGCCTGACAGAAATTCTTGAGTCTTCCGCCAATCCTGAAACCATATTTTTATTCAAATTATCATATTGGATCTTTTTTCAGCAAAGAGACTGGATGTGTATGCTAAAATGATACAACCTTGATACAGCACTTTACCTATTTGAAAACATATTGCATTCCCTTGTTCTGTTAGAACAACTGTACCTTACTCAATGAACAAGTTCTATAAGAGGACAAACAATTGTCCTGGAATTCTTAACAATGTTATCTGCAATTTTTCATGATTCATATGGTATATACCTTTGCATGTCACAAAAACTCAGTTAAACATCTTTCCAGTCATCTGTACTTCCAGCTAATATCCATCCGATATTTCTCTTTTGAATGCAGCTTGAATTTTTGGCACCTCCCTGTCATTGCACTGCTCCAGCCATCTTTATTCAAGACTATATTTGCATGTGATATTAAGTATACTGTTTGCTAGTTCTCACATACTTTGAGAATGTCTTCAGAAGAAACCTGTGCATGAAGAAAAGCCCAATGCTTGGTAGAGGGTCAGTGAAAAATTGAGTCAATGGCCATGATGGTGGACTGCAGCATGGATTGGGAGGATGCCCACACCAGGCAGTGATTTGTTCTGTTGTATATAAGGTCACCATGATACATAGCCTAATCAATAACACCAATTAAGGATCTTTGTCTCTTTCACTGACCCTCTACTTTGACAAGAATGATAACTTTTTCCAAAGACTTGAATCAAATAAGGTAATCAAAATTAAGAATAATGGGGAATGGGACAGATTGGATGTGTCTTGTGGTTATATTTAAATTTAAGTATCTGTAAAATATATGACAGGATCTCTGATACAACACAAGTCAAAGTGCTTGGCTGTTAACACTAAAGCTGTTAGTTCAAGTTCACCAATTGCTCTAAGATGTGGACCTGGAAGTACTTGCAACCTTAGAAACAGTCTGAGATGGTTCTACTCTGTTCTATAGAGTCACCAGGAACTATAATTCACTCAGTGTCATTGTGGCTTTTTTTTTTCTTTTTATAGGGATAAGATATCTGGAAGGGAGGCATATAGTATAAAAATGGATATTTAGTAAAATATAATGTAAGAAATAATGAATGTGTACAGAGTATGTCGGAGTAGAATTGGGCTCATTGTGTAGGGTTTTCCATAACTATCTCTCTATAGATCATCAAGCCTTTCTTCTGAGGAGCCTCTCAATGGACTTGACCAGCCAAACCAATATTTGGCAGACTAACCTGTTAAATCTTGTACTATCTGGGGCCGCAATGAATCTGGATTGACTAGAAATAGACTAGTAAATGGTATTACATTAATTTATGTCAATGCTTGCCAGCTTAAGCTTTTTGCTTTAAAATACTTTTATATACATTTTTAAAGAATATATTTCTTAGAAATTCATCTTGAATCTCTGTTGTTGTTGTTGTGTACTGATAAATTAGAATCAACCCATAGCGGACCTCCCGTGAGATTTCAGAGGTAGTACATTGCACAGAAGGAGATCTCCCATCCTTCTCCTGTGGAGTTGTTGTTGTTGTTGTTGTTATGTGCCATTGAGTCATTTTTGACTCATAGCGACCCTATGCACAACAACCCTAAACCCTGCTCTATCCTGCGCTAACCGCACCGCCTCTGACACACCCATCCCGATTACCCCAGTCACCGAATCAATCCATCTCATAGAGGGTCTTCCCCTCCTGCGCTGTCCCTCCACCCTCCCAAGCATGATGTCCCTCTCCAAGGACCCGTCCCTCCTGGCAACATGTCCAAAGTATGTCAGACGAAGCCCCAGAATCCTTGCCTCCAAGGAGTAGCTTGGTTTAATCCTCTCCAAGATGAATCTGTTTGTTTTCCTGGCAGTCCATGGTACATTCAGTACCCTTCTCCAGCACCACAGCTCAAAAGCATCCACTCTCCTTCTGTCCTCCCTAGTCATTGTCCAACTCTTTGATGCATAACAAGTGATTGCAAAGACCATGGCCTGTATCAGGCGCACCTTAGTCTCCAGAGAGACACCGTTTCTGGTGGAATACAAGCATGTACTTCTGGAATTGATGTCCAGCTTCTTCCCATTAGTCCATCAGACCTTCCTCTTGAATCTCTAGGTCAGCTATTATTAAAAGCAGGGATAAAGTCAAAAGGCATTTAGGCTGAGGAACTAATGTGAAAGAGTCTTAAAGCTCAGGAGTTTACAGTATGACAACAGTCTTTTGTGTAGTTGCCTTGGAGGGAAACTGTAAGACTAGTAAGTTTCGGAATGTTTTGCAGATTTCCTGACACTTAACCACGCTGGTAAAGAAAGGAAGTCATGTGCAATCTCTCTCACTCATGTCTTTCTTTGATGATGAGGAAAGTCACTCAAGGTAACAAAATTAACCAATCTTATTTGAAAAATATTTAGCCCTCCACTGTAGTTTTGTCTTTTCATTACTTGTTACAGAATATTACATTTGCCACTGAGTAAAAGATATAACAAAATATTTTATTCAATTCTTCCTAAGTAAACTCTCTTACAGCTCAGGATGAAAGGAAATAATATCTCTATTTTAGAAATAAGGAGCTTGAAATCAGAAAGTAAGCAAAGCACGTGCGACAGAATGTGAAAAAATCCTCCCATCCTCTTAACAGGAGTCTATCTCTTTCTTCTACATTTTCTATACACTTTAGTTTGGAGGCTGGTCTTTCTGCAGAACCACCTGAGTTCTGGTAAAATCGACTTGAACCACAGGCATAAACATACAATTAAAGGGCAAATTTAATCCATAGTTAGAGTATGATGGAAATCTATAAAGTACTATGATAATTTTTAGAAAATTTCCAGTGAAATCACTCTGCCAATTTCTAAATATGCTGATAGCAGCAAAGAAACAGGTGTCTGGATTCACTGTGTTGCCAGTGACAGAGGGGAAAATCACTAATGAGAAAAACTTCTACTGAAGTTGAAAGGCATTGAATAAAGATAAAAATGAAGTATATATCACCATTTCCTAAATAAATTTAAAAATATAACAAACACAGTAGAAATGTGTATCTAGATTACTAATAGAGTATGTATACATATATATATATTGTGTGTGTACGTACATGTACATGTATATTGTATTCAGTGGACTAGTGTTAGGAAATATTGGCCAGCACCATATTTATTTTCTTTCAGGTCTCATAACTGGTTATAGTGCTTGGAACATGTAGAATACTCGGAATTTAAGTGGTAAAAATAAAATGAGTAATATCAAATCATAATTTGGGGAGAAATTTGGAAACATGAATGGAAAATTCTCTGCTTTAAAAAAATATAATAAAAATAATAATATAAGGAAAGGAAATGATAGCTGAGAGTAGAAAGGTTTAAAAAAATTAACAAAGTACAATTAACTTATTAGATAATTAGCTGGCAATGAAGAAATTAACAAAGATGAGCAAAAAAAAAATATTTACACTGGAGGAATATTTTCCTAAAGAAAATTTTAAATTGTTGCTGAATCCCTTTGAGTTGGTCGGAACCTTGCCCAATCCTGTGCCATCCTTACAATCTCTGATATACCTGAGCCCATTGCTGCAATCATTCTGTCAATTCACCAGGTTGAAGTTCTTCCTCTCTTTCACTGACCCTCCAAGCATGAAAGTATATGATGCAAAACTGTCATCTTTACCTCCAAGGATACGCCAGTTGCCCTTTCTTCAAGACATATTTACTTGCTCTTTTGTAGACCATGGGATATCCAGTACTCACCACAACTCAAAGACATCAATTATTCTACCATCCTTATTCATTATCCAGCTCTCAGAAGCAGAGAAAATAATTTAAAAGGTCATAGCCTAAATCAGGAAGACCCTCGTCTTCAAACTGACACTGTGACTCCTCAGTGATCTGGAGAGGCCCTTGACTGCCAACTTTTGCAATACATCTCCTGACAGCTGGTACCAAGTGTGTTGATTGTGAATCCAAGTAAGATGAAATCATTGAAAGTTTTAATATTTTCTCCATCTGTCATGATATTGTCAATCTACATGTTCAATGCCATTTCAAACAATGTTTACAGAATCCTAAAAGGCTTCCACAAGAAGAAAACTGATAACACAATTACAAAATGGGCAAAAGACATGGAAAGACTTTTCACAGAGGAAGACATTCAGATAGCCAACAGGCACATGAAGAAATGCTCAAAATCACTGGCAATAAGAGATATTCAAACCAAAACCACAATGAGATATTATTTCACCCTAGCAGCAGGGCCAAAGTTTAATAAAATTGCAAGTGATAAATGTTAAAGAGGATATGGAGAGGTAGGAACTCTAATACACTGTTGGTGAGATTATAAAATGGTGCAACCACTCTGGAAGACAGTTTGGCATGTCCTCAAAAAAGTTGAACACAAATTCAGTATGACCCAGTTATTCCAGTAGTAGGAATATACCCCAAAGCAATTAGAACTGAGACTTAAATGAAGATCTGTACACTGATGTTCATAGCAGCATTAATCACCATCACAAGACCATGAAAACAGCCCAAATATCCAACTACAACTGAAAGGATTGAGACATTGTGGCAATTCACATAATAGAATACTATGCAGCACTCAGTAGCAATGATAGAAAAATATTATCTAACTTGGGAGATACTGTAAAGCATTATGCTGAGTGAACTCAGTCTCATAAGGAAAAATACTGCATAAGACCATGATTGTAAATATAGAAGATAACTAGTAAGACATGTAAGAACAAATACTGTGTAAGACCATTACTGTAGAACATGTATGAGGACCGAAGGGAGGGAAGGTGGGAGCAGAAGGGTTAATCATAGGGTCACACCATTTGATGGGTGGAGGGAGGAGTGGGTATAGGGAATGGGAAAGATGTGGTATGAAAAACAATGCATACAAATTGTGTAAGTAATCCAGTATAAAAGAAACATTTTCTTTAAAATAAAAACAAAATAAGCATGTTTGGAGACACAAGTGGGGAAAGGGTGGGATCGGAGGAGTGAGGATGGGTGGGGGTGAAACCACAGGGTTTCGCAGAGTGGAGGGAGGGGTGAAGGAAATGGGGGAGGATACAGGGAGCGTCTGAAAAGACTGAGCTATAATGAGCAAGGTTCAAATGGTGATTGATTTCATAGAACATAATACATGGGAAGGATTGTATGAAATGCAATATGAGAGAAGAGTAGTGTAAAATACAACTTACATTGTGAACAAACCAAAATAAAATCAAATAATTTAAAAAGTCTCAAGATTGTTACAGAAATAAGATGTAAACATTTTCTTTATGATTAATGAGGATAGAACTGAGCTTAATGAATCGATGTTAAAAGGAATTTCAGTTCAGATGTAAGACAAAATTTTTTTAACAATTTGATTGCAGTTAGTTGTTAAACAATACCTCGTGGCATAATCATTCTTACTAATACCTTCAAATTCAAGTTAAATTTAGGGAAATAAGTATGATTCATTTTTATTGAAAATTAGTGCTTTCATAAAACATGTATAAAAATGCAGTGTGTTCAATGGGCTGTGAAAAAGAATTAGCAGCATCTATTAAAAATAAATTTCTGAAATATTTCATCTTTACCTAGATATTGTTTTCACATACCTATATACATAAATAATAGCTCTTATTTTCACAAAGAAGTAGAGGTTATAATAGATTTTTTTTAATTGCAATAAGCTAAATATTCCAAAAATATATTTTGGTACTTCCATTCTATAAAATACTATATAGTTCTTAATCAAAAGAAATTGGATTTCTACGTAAAACTCTAAAGAATCTTAACAGGGAAAAATTATAATAATAATTAATGGATTGGGGTTTTAATGAAACTTATATATGCCAATGTGGGTCTATATACACAGATTTAAATGCACAGAAAATAGGAGGAGAAAAGTACATAATAAAAGGATATCAATTATCACTATAGATCCAAACTGAGATTTCAAGTAGGAATAAAAGAGAGGGCATCACTTTAATTCTGTACAATCCAGCATTGTTTTAAATTACACAATCCAGGTGAGGCCTGTGTTGCTGTTTTTTAAAACAGGTTTCTTTATTTCTGTGAGAATTCAAAACAGAAATGTTACCTGAAAGAGAAGTGAGCTCACTGAATTTCTTGTATACTCTCATATAAGGCGGAGAAGGGAAGTATATATGGATAAAGGTAGAAATAGTTAGCAATGTACAGTAACAAGGAAAAGTCAGCGGGTCCATTTTGAGTGTGCGTAAGAATTTATTAAAGCAAATAAAACAGTCTAAGCCAATATTGGGGGAACCCACCACAACAACAATTAAACCTACGTCAGCGTTCATTTAGGGAGTGCTTGTACAGATAGACGTATTTCATCTGTCCCATAATTCTCGCATTTAAGGTTTTCCTCTTCACCAGTTCAGGGTAAGTTATTCATGTATTGATGGAGCAGTAAAATGCAAATGGAGATTTCCAGGAAGATGAAGTGGCAAGCTACACATTGTTAATAGCTTGGCTGGGAGTTCACATAGTCTATAATGCTTTCTTCTTTACAATCCAAATGTCACTTTTTCAGGAAATGTTCGAACTCTGTCCATTCTGCCCCACCAGCTTCAGGTTCCATTGTCAACCTACCCCATGCGTGTAAACCATCTGCTTCTGGTTTTTTGGCTTTATGTGAACATCTTCACAAAGAGGCCATCTGTTCCCGTCTTTAAAAACATCTATTTACAGTACTTTCTCTCTTATCTATTTTACAACTTCTTTGCATATGTCAAAAATTCAATTACATAGTCACATTTCAGTATGTCTTCTACTCAGGGGGAGAATCTTAGTTAAACCCCTGGTGCTTCGAAGGGCTTAAGTAATGCAATGGGACCCCCATCCACCTGAAAATAAAAGTGGGAGCACAGAACAAAAGGCATGCATTGAAATAAAAGTGCATGAGATCAACAATAGATCAGACACTCCTTGGAGAGTCTTATGCACTTTATTTCCAAAAGCTGTCACTTCACAATCTAGGAAAAAACAATGTGAATTTGCACTGAAATTTATTTCTGCCATCAGTAATATATTCCTATTGCAAATGTGCATTTTAGAGGAAGTATATTTTAGTTGAAGTAAATATATACTTTTTTTTAAAAAGGGGGAAATAAATAATAGATGATTTAACAGCTTTTGTCTCATTTCTAGGACAAGTTTTTAGGACAGGCCAACCAAAGCAAATTTTTGAGGTTCAACACAAAGCCACCCACCTAAGAGTATTACGGTGTTTGCTAAAAGCAGAACACCATGATGAACATAAAAAGCAGAAACATTAAAAGCAGCAAACTCTTTATTTCCTCTGCTTCTCTGGGAGCAAAACACCAGCAGAAAAAAAATCAACAGATAAATGATTCTTCCAAGTGAGTTGGGAGTTTAGAATCATAAGATTATAATTGGGACTACAGATTCATATAGCACCATTTCTACCTCTTTCTGTTTACATTTAAAATAAAAGTCAAAGGAAATTTACTCAAAGTCCCATATGTGTGTATATCATTAAAGTCTTGTAGATGTTGATATGTATTATGCACAGATCCTTTGTAGGATCTTATCTTCTCTACATAACTATGTACATAAATGTGTAACTGTCATCTACAGATTTCTTCTTCTCAGTATTTACAGTATTAAATTTTACAGTATTTTGTTTTAAATATATTATATTTACAGTAGAAAAAAGGAAACGAAAGCAAATTAATTGTATCTAACAAACTCCATCAAATTTGGTTAGAAATCAACACTTCCAAAACGATTTTGGCATCAGAAAAAAAAAAATTATATCTATCTATATATCTATATATCATCTATCTATCTAGATATATCTCTATATCTCTATCTCTATCACCTATATCTATGTCTATGTCTATGTCTATATCTATGTCTATATCTATATATAAAATAAAAAATAAAATAAAAAAGGAATACGTTGTTGCAATAAAAAGACAAATATGGCAACCAGAGCAGAAGTTGTAAACAAGTAGAAAGCGCACCAGGCTCAGAGCATCCTAAGCAACTCCAGCAAGGAAAGAATTTCTTTATTAAACACAAAAGGAGATTCACCAGTTTCTTAGGGAGAGGAGGAGGTAATTTTTCTCACTCTCACCTCCGAAGGGACATTTTTTGCATAATGTTATATATAAATAAGCAATATTATGTCTTTTTCATAGGATTCTGTAGACCATATCAGATAAAATACATAACACTTCCACATTTTATCCACTATGAACATAGACAGTTTGGACCAGGCGTCTCACTGCAGGAATGTGCAAGCCTGTTTTCTTGGAAAACTACAGCTTCACTTTTTTCATTCAATATTGGTGGAAAGCATAGCCCATTGTGATTATTTCTGGAATACAACAGAGTTGTTAATTTTCAATGTTGGGGTTTTTTTTTTCTCCAGGTCATTAATGTCCCTCTTCCTGATACTCCGGAGGCCAAGAACAGTGGCTCTCCACATGCTGTTACCGATGTCGGTCCTCTTTAGCCTGTGGGACAGCACTTAGACAGAGAGCACTGATGAAATGGTTTGAGTCCAGGGCACCTTCTACAGCGTCTCAGGCCCTTGCCATTTCAACCTGAGAAACGCTGGCTGTTTTGGGAATTCTCTCTGGGACAGTTTGAACCCCTCTCCCCTTTCTCTTTCCCAAAGGAGGAGACAGGCAAGTAAGTCGCCTCTTCTTTCCCTTCGTACGGGTCGGCACAACTCCAGGAAGTCTCCCCACTCTCCCTCTCTCGATTTCTAGATGTGGTGTAGGGCATTGAGATTTTTCAGAAGGGATTTCTTTGTTCTTCTGTCTCTAGCAGGTGCTATACAAGACGTGCAAGACTTGGTTTCTTGCATGTCAGTATCAGAGAAATAGCACACAGTCATCAGAATACTTTATATCTGAAACCATATGATAAATGAACTTTACAAACAACATGGAACAACAATGACATTTCAGATAACGTTTCAATCACTCTTCCAGCGAGTCCTGTCTGGTAGAACATCACACTGGATGAGTGGTAGGGTCACGGGTGAGGAGTAACAAGTTACTGCAAATAGGTCCACACAATGAATTCTTAAAGACCATGAAAATATAGTTCAATTTTTAAAAAACCTTCTTTTTTACATTTCATTTAAAAAATTCAATATATGGCAGAGTTGAAAAGTATATTCTTTCCTAAGAAAGTGGACAACTTCTGCAACAACGGGATCCTTGGAACCAGTGGCTGTGAGTATAGGGAAGGACCAGGCAGAGCCCCATTTCTTTGTCGTTCAGAGCACTGTCAGTTCAAGCTGACTCCATGGTATCTAACAACAACAGTCGCTGAAAACACCATGCAGCACAGTTCTACTCTGAAATACATCAACTATAATGATTGAGCTGTTGTTTATTTAATTCCCCCCCAAACATGGTATAGGGAGCTCTGGTGGCCTAGTGGTAAGAAGCTGCATTACAACCTGAAGGCACACAGTTTGAATTCAGCAGCTGCTCTGTGGGAGAAAAACGGTAATGTTTTTTCTGTGTGTCCAGTTTATAGCCTTTGAAAACATGCTATGGGTCAGCTCTGAGTTGGTTCCGACTCAAACAAAGTACACAACAACAACAATATGGTATTGCTGTTGTTCAGTGTCTTATCAGTGAAGCTGGTAACAGATCTTTTATATTAATTACTGCTTAGGTTATTACATCTGTATCAGCCTTTCTATATATACTGCTCTGTGGCTTGTACAGGGTCATTACCTGTTTATTACCTATGAGTTATTACCTAAGAGTGCCTGTACATAATTTTTCCCTTAAGGAACACACTTCTCTGTTCACTTAGTTAATAACTTTCCATCATTTTGGATTCAACTAAGTTAAAGTTTCCCAAAGTACTCCTATTTTCCTAATTATCCATTAATTATGGCATCTCTGCAGCTGAACTATCTCATCTCAAAATCCAAAGCCATTTATGTTAGTACTGGTAGCGCATTTTTAACAAGCTTATTTCATGCCTTTCTGCTACAAGTATCTGTAAAATAAGATAGTCATAATACTTCATACAGTTGTAAGGAAGATTGAATGAATGAAACACTGAATACACTTAGATTACATAAAGTATTTACTATACATGTTGTTATTATGTACCATTGAGCTGGAACCGTCTCACAGTTGACCCTCGAGTGGGTTTTCAGAGGGAGTAAATTGTATGGAAGGAGACTCCCTGTCTTTCTTCCATGGAAGCTGATGGATTCACGTGTGTTCCGTTTGACAGCACAGTTCTTTGTCCACAAGGTCACCAGCGCTGCCTTTTACTGTAATTGTGTTGTTACGTATTTTCGAGTCAGAACCGACCCACAGTGGACCTGCCAGCATTTTTTTCAGAAGCAGTAAATCCCACAGGAGGAGACGCTCCACTTTCTCGGCGTCTATTGAGTTCAAACCTCATGCCTGCAGGAAGGCAGCACAGCTCCTTACCACTAGAGCTAGGCAAGTATTAGCTGTCAATACATTTACTTTTGGTCTTGATAGTTAGTTACTGTTGTGGTCGTGGGGATTCAGGCTGCTTCGCAATACTCAGATAGTTGCTAATTTTAAATATCCAGTTAATGTGTGCTTAACTGCCTCTGAAAAGCTGCTGGAGGGTCAGCTGTAGATTGGTTTTCACTCAATGGTACATAACAACAGTAAAATGCTGGACACAAAGTAGACACTGAAAAATGTTTGCTGGTTGAATTAAGTTACTGTCATGGTTTAGCGTAGTCGTACTAAATGTTATCCTTCAGCATTCATTAAAAGCAACATGAAAGGCTGGCAATGAGATAAAATTCCATTAGGATTTAAGTCCTCAAATTTTCTGAGTTGGGTTTAGGATGTCATGTCTACACATGGCAAAGAAGTTAAGTAGTTCTATTTAACTGTATAAATTAGGGAAGAAGTAGAAAATACACTTCGATACCACACGGATGTCCCTCATTTTACATATAGTGAATATTAGCTCCATCAATATATCATACTGTTACTGAATGCAAGGGGTTCTTTCTGTAGCCAAATGCTGATAAGACAAACAGATTGCAATATCCATAAGCACTTTATTACAGATCTGGGAGAACAGGGAGTTGGCCTCAAAGACTGCCTCCCCATCTGGGAGTCCTCATTAGGCTTTTATACCAGGGTGAGACACCAACTCATTTAACAATGCACTTTGGTTAGTAAAACCAAAGAATTTCTACATTTGAAAAAAAAAAATCACACAGAGATACCAGTAAACAGGCAACCTATAAACTAGTTAACATATAACTGAGAAAAACAGGTTTTGGAAAGATAAAAGTTAATTCAGTTCTTCCTTTCCTGGTAAACAGGCAGATTAAGTTGCAATTTACATAATGGGAAAAACAGCTTCAAAGAGGTAACCACTGATCTAGGAGATGCATTTCCTTTCCTGGTAAACAGATTAAACTACACAACTAAAGGCAGGAAACAGAATTTTCAGAGGCTAAGTAACTAGTTTTGCAGGCTGAAGAAAACTGATGTTAGTTTTATGATTATATAACTATAGTTTTATAACTGATACATATATAGAGAGAATTCTGAACTTATTAATAGCACCCCATCAATACAACAATGATTGGGACTGAAAAAAGAAATTCCAGAGAATAACTCCAGCAGAGCAGGTCGGGCTTGGGGATGGGGGAAGGCAGGCCACATGCTCAAATTGAGCAATTCAAGGAGAGTCTAAAGTAGAGACTATTTTTTTAAAAAATGTGCTCAGATGATAGGAGTAGCACAGAGGCAGTATCCTAAAAGCGTTGTGACCAGCTTAGCACCTGAAAGGAAGAAGGTAGAGGAGATATTTCCAGAATTTAGAGTTGCTTGGACAGGAGTCTAGGCAGCTTTTACACAGGAAGCCAGCTGGAAGGAAGAGGACTTGAACTTCCCTCTCCTCTCAGGTGTTTCTTCTCCACTCCTCCTTGCTGGAGAACTTCCTCTCCATTGGCCAAACAGCCAGATGCCAAAGGAAAGAAATCCCATGATATGTCCGCACAAAATGTGTTTCAAGAACACAGAACAAGGTGGGAAAAGTTTCAAGATAAGTATGGAGGGCCAAAGAAAGACCTCCAACACAGATATTTCATCAAAACTTGGATAAAATGAGGCTAACAAATAGTAAACAAGTTTTGTGCAGTTTTTGGTTTTGTTTTTGATGCAGAATGCCTCACAGCTTTTATGTACTACTGTGGATTGGAACTCCCAAGAGGAGGACAGTGTGTTGACTATGTCAAATGCCTTTAACTATAAAACAAACGGTTTCATTTTTATAAGTGTTTTAAGGGACGAGCATGCCACGGCACGTGCTTTGGAAAGCGCTGACTCATCATAAATAGCAAGGATCAGTCAATAGGCACCTTTAGGGTCAAACTAATTTGGTCAGGGGTTGTCTTAGTTGATAAGTTCCTATCCTACCCACAAAATCTTGGAAAATTTGAAGCTACCAATAATCACGAGTGTTAATCTACTGCATTTTAATTGCTAATGATATAGAGACTATTAGAAATGAAGTGATGTGGCAGGAAACCCATTCTCTCATTGTCGTTGTTAGGTGCTATTGAGTTCACAGAGACCCCAGAAACAATAGATCTGAAGTTTGCCCTATCATCCACCATCACCAGTCTCTAACTGAACCATGCCAATTTCCGCTAGTACTTTTCAGGTTTAGAAACCTGTTGAGGCTCTAAAAAACATACATAGAAAGAAATCCTTACAATGTCCACATAGATGGATGAGAAAGCCCATTTGTTCTTTTCTAATGTTTGAGTAGGATTGTATCACTTTGGTGATATGCTCTTTTCAAACCTCAATGCAAAATTCAAGTCCAAAGTCATAGTCATTGCTGTCCAGTTGGAATTCACTTCTAGCAGACCCTCTACTGCATTTCCAAAAGTGCAAATCACACAGGAGATTGCTCACCTTTCCTCTGAGGCATCGCTGGTGGATTTGAAGCTTGCTTTCTGGGTTAGCAATGCAATGCTCTAGAGACTACATCACCACAGCTCCCTTAAAGTGGGTTATCGCTATTTGATTTTTTTTCCATAAAACTGGGTTCTAAATAAAGTTCTGTGTCTAAATGAGACAGCATAGCACAGGTGGGTTTGCCCTTGGAAACAGACACAGCTGTGCCTATCAAACAAATGAGTATGATATTTAATTTTGGAAAATTGCTAACGGCAGGCAGGATTTTACAAAAGAAAGTCACCTTCAACTGTCACTCAGGAAGAAACAAAGATATCATGACAGGACTATTTTTCCCAATGTTTCCAGGCTAAAGTTGCATCCGGTGTCCTTCCAGAGCCACTGAACAATGAAATGGGTAGCTGTTTGCCAAGCATGTACCAGCTGTGTGCCTGCTCGCCTGCGGTGCGCGAGGGCTGGGAAACGAGGTTAGTTAGACAGGACGAATGATGGAAAGAGGTTTTGGCCCATCTCTTTGTTGGCCAAACTGCTGGTCAGAAAGGAACGCTCAGCGGAACTCAGAGAAAAAGGAAGTGTGTGTTTACTTTTCATGGTTGCTTCTTGGTCTGTTCCCCTGGCAGTCAGTACCCAAACTCTAGTGTTCCACCGATGTACAATACCTCCTTTGGCAACTGTACACAAGTGCTGCTTGCAGAGAAAGGGTAGTGAAGCTTGTGAGGGCAGGTGGCCAAAGCTCAGCGACTATACACGGACAGATGAATCCAGTGTTTGAGCACTTGCATGATTCACATCTCCACTAAAGAGACTGCTTCCCACCCCTCCTCCCCTCTCTCCTCCTTGTCCCCTCTTCCCACTCTCCCCTCTCCTCTTCCCCCTCTCCCCTCTCCCCTCTCCCTGGTCTCCTCCCTCTCTGTGTCTTTCTTTCTCTCCATTCCCCCCCCCCCACCCCCCGCCCCGCAGTGACATTTGCTGGAGTTTAGGGAGAGCAGATGTCCCAGTTCTAGCATTGCATGGAGGACTGGAATGGATTCACAGGTGCTGTTCCCGTCTTTCAGGTGCCGTGGATCAGTGGGAACACTGGCTGATTTCATAGCAGATAAATAAAGATCCAGACACGGCAGGAGCCAGCCTGCCCGGGGAGCTCTGGGTTTCATCGTCATTTAACCTAAAACTACAAGGTCTTCTTTGCTTGAAACAAGCTCAACTTGCTGATGTCCATAGATTGTATTTAATGATGCTTCTGTTCACAAATGGCTTGCTCATGTCTTCATTCTGTGGCTAGATCATACATAATTTCAGTGAAGGTAAATTTTTCTGCTAATAGCATTTCAATCTGGCCTTCCTATGTCCCTCCACATGAATATGAGAGCCAAATTTGCGATGACCATCCACCTTAGTCCAATTATTAGATGGTATACACATATGTATTGAAAAGAAAAAAAATTAACAAAGTTGAACTTCCTCTACTTGAAAGCCCTAAAAAAGCGACAAAAGTATCTTATTCCCATGAAAATAAACTTCAAAATAGCAATACATTTTAAGTTATGAATAATAGGAAGGTGCTATTCCTAAGAGAAATTATAAGAGAAGAAATGTTTCATGGGTATTTTTTTGATACAAGCAAATGATTTGCATGTTTCCACCAACAGAGAAGAAAACCTTTAATATGCAGTATCCCTCAGGTCTCCTTTTTGGAAACAAAATTCATAACCACCTGCCATTTTACAAAAGCTAATAAATTCCAAATACAACGCACACTTCTCCACTGTGTTCACTGTCATTTTTTAAATTGTGGAAAGGGACGTCTGCACAGAGACACAGATTATCAAGATGAGCCTTCATACTGCAGCGCGGCAAGTCCAAATCCAGGACCCCTAGGACAGAGCAGAAGTGTCCACAATGCTCCGAGGCCCTTCATCTTCCTGGGCACAGACTTCTCCGTCTCTTTCACACAGTGGACTCGTGGAGTCAAACTGGTGACCTAAGATTAACAGTCTACAAAAATTTTAACCACTATTTATGCTGAGCTCCTAGGATAAATAGAACTGAATTACATCTGTGAATTTTTTCTACTATAATAAAAAAATACCAAAAAAACCCTCGAACATAAATAATTAGGATGATTTGTTTTGTAACTGTGCTAGTCATAAATAATTTTTTTAAAAAAGATCTAATTTATTCACAACCTTTCAAGTACTGTTTTTCACAGGGTGATTGGTACTGTTGTGTACCTTAAAGTTGGTGTCAAATCATAGCTGACCCTCCAGGAGGTTTTCAGACACAGTAAATCGAACAGGAGGAGACTGCCCATGGTATATTCAAGTTGTCCTGCCTTTATGGATTGTACCACAGCTTCTTATCACTAGGCCACTAGAACTTGTTTTCATGTCATTGAGTTGCCTGTGACCCATAGGGACCCTATGTCCAGCAGCTCTGAAGCCCACCCTGTCCTGAGCCAGTCTCCATGATTCTGACACACCAACCCCCATTGCCCTGGTTACTGTATCAATCCATCTCATCTGGGGTCTTTCTTTCCTGCACTGTCCCTCTATCCTTCTGAGTATGATATCCTGCTCCAAGGACTGGTCCCTCCTGGCCACTTGACCATAATATGTGAGATGGAGCTTCAAAATCCTAGCCTCCAAGGAAAAACTTGTTTTCATCCTCTCCAACACAAACCTATTGTTTCTTAATGGTCCATGGTATGTTCAAGACTCTTCTCTAGCACGACTCGAAAACATCTAATCTCCTTGTTATCCTTGTTCATTGTCCAGCGCTCTGATGCATAGCAGGCAATTGTGAAGACCGTGTGCAGCAATTAACTGCCTCTGAAAACCCACTGGAGGATCAGCTATGGGTCAGTTCTGACTTTACAGTACACAACCACAACAATATGGCCTGAATTAGGCGCAGCTGCATCTAAAGGGTAGACACATATAAACACAATGCTTTGACTCATCCTCTTTTATTCTTATTAGGTATCCAGTGCACAAAGATGCTGAAACTTAATCTCATATACTTTGGACATGTTAAGAGGAAGGGCCAGTCCTAGGAAAATACATCATCCTGGGAAAGGTAGAAGGTCAGAGAAAGAGAAGAAAATCCTCAGCAAGGTGGATTGACACGGTGATTCCCGCAGTGGCCGTAAGCTGTCAGAGATCACGTAGATGGTGCAGAATCGAGCAGGACTCTGATCTGTTATTAAGAGAGTCACTGTGAGTCATACTCAACTCCATGGTACATAATAGCAGCAGAAATAAAGAAAACACAGAATAATTTGAAATGTACCTTGCTCAGTGATTTTACAATGAGTCCCAAACTTGAAATCCAGAAACTAAACATAGTCGCATGAAGCCTGTATTGTAATAAAATGTGTAGAACACACATATGCCATTTACACTAAAGTGTCACGTACTTGCATTGTTATGGGTCTAAATATACCTTATACTCTTATACAAATGACCTAAACAGAACATGGAAATAGAAGGATGAATCTGAACCCTTTCATTGGCTAAAATGGATCACCTGCCTTGATTCTTAAAACAGGTAGAATGAAGGACCCCCAAACCACTGGTCCTGTTCTGTCCCGAGTGGAC
>NW_006399841.1:12692302-12722032 GCF_000299155.1 Elephantulus edwardii | reverse complement strand
TTCAGCTGAGAACTATAGGGACTATATTAATTTCAATCTTTTCAGTATGTTTGAGAGAGAAAATGTGCCATACATAAAAAAGCTGATATAAAGATGTTTTCACAAACAGTGACTTTAAACTGAAACAAAATCACAGTTCATGACTAGTTGGGTACACTTCCACTCTAAGGGCCACAGACACTGGTAACTAACCCACTTGTCAGAAAAAAAAAGACTTTCTTTATTATAGTGTGTGCTAGACATTACATAAGCATTTTATGTCCTTTATTTTACTCTTTTAAGGTTCCTGAGGTTGGTCTTTTATTCCCACCTTACACATTAAGAGATTAAAGTATAGTGAGGTGAGATAAACAAGATTTATATTTGAACTTTCATCTTTATCTCCTACACTTGGGCTCATATCTCAGCTAATATATATAAGAAACTTCTAAAGTTATAAATATACAATATCAATAAAAGCATCATTTTTTTAATTTTCTGATTGCAAGATAAGCATCTGTGTTTTCCCAGCAATAGGTTAAAGTTTACATGGACATCATCCAAACAGTTTTCTAAAGACTTTTTGTTTCTTGCTTGCTGAAACTGAGGAGGACTTGAAGCGCTTGCTGCAGAGGGTCAAGGACTGCAGCCTCCAATATGGATTGAGGCTCAATGTCAAGAAGACAAAGATTCTCACCACTGGGCCAATTGGCAGCATCAGGATGGATGGTGAAGAGATTGAGATTGTTCACAGCTTCAGTTTGCTTGGCTCCACAGTCAGCACTCTTGGCACCAGCAGCCAGGAAATTAGAAGACGTATTGCCATGGGAAAGTCTGCTGCTAGGGACCTCTCCAAAGTACTGAAGAGCAATGGTGTCTCTGGAGACTAAGGTGGTTCTGATGCAGGCCATGGACTTTGCTATCACTTATTATGCATCAGAGAGTTGGACAATGACTAAGGAGGATAGAAGGAGAATTGATGCCTTTGAGCTGTGGTGCTGGAGAAGAGTATTGAGGGTACCATGGACTGCTAGGAAAACAGACAGACTCATCCTGGAAAGGGTCAAACTGGGCTGCTCCTTGGAGGCAAGGATTCTAAGGCTCAGTCTAACATACTTTGGACATATTGTAAGGAGGGACCAGTTCTTGGAGAGGGACATCATGCTTGGTAGGGTGGAGGGACAGCGCAGAAGGGGAAGGCCCTCTATGAGGTGGATTGATTCAGTGACTGGGGTAATCAAGATGGGTGTGTTGGAGACGGTGCGATTGGCACAGGGCAGAGCAGAGTTTAGGGATGTTGTACATAGGGTCACTATGAGTCGCAAGAGACTCAATCATACATAACAACAACAACTCATCTTAATATAAGGGTTGCTATGTCACGGCCTATACAAGAAAACAAATATATCTGCCTTGGAGAGGGTGAAACTAAGTTTCTCCTTGGAGACTAAGATTTTGAAGCTCCATCTCACATAGTTTGGGCATGTGGATAGGAGAGATTGGTCCTTGGAGAAGAATATCATTCTCAGAAGGGTGGAGGGACAATTTGGGAGAGTAAGACCCTGGATGAGATAGATTGATACAGTAACCAGGGAAATGGAGGTTGATGTATCAGAATTGGTGAGTGTGGCTCAGGACAGGACAGGGTTCAGAGTTGCTGTATATGGGTCACGGGCAACTCGACAGCAAGTAATAGCAACATGTGACAACACAGTAGACAAAAGTGATCTAAAAATAAAAGGATAGAGTGACTAGCTTGGTAAAGATGTTGTTAATGCCCAACTAACTGAAAGTTTCCTCCATTTGTGAACATGCCGAAGTTGCAAAACTCTCTTATGAGGATAGAGTAACAGTCAGGGTCATAAAAAAAAATCTGAGTACTATCACTTTGAGATAGATTTCTTACTGTTTGCAAGTTGTGGAATCACTTTTGTCTATTATTTTAAAGTTCCCTTATGCCATAATTTGGCTGTGCTCGCTCTATGATATTAATCACATTCTTATCTGTGTAATGAATTCCTTGAAAAAAAGGCAGAACCAGGCAAACATTCCTCTAGAATGGGAACACCGAGCATGTGAGTGCTGGCTCTCCCTTCACCCCTACTGTAAAGTAGTGCTACTACATAAAACTGCAGCCTATAAGGATCTAAATTTTCCATCAACCTCCTCTCTGCTTTAAGGAAACCATTTTTTGTTCACATTCTTAAATAAAGCGAGGAGAATGTGTGCAAAGATTGCAGATTCAATGAAAGAACAGAAAGTGCAACAACTGAAACAATTACTGTTATTTCCCATTGACTATTTGCAACCTAAAGATGTGGTGTTCCAGCAACGAGGCGGTAGAGGATCAGGGAGTAAGTGAGAGGTCACCTGATGCTGACTGGCTGACATTTGGGCCTCAGTCTCCCCATCTATAAAATGGAGTAAGCACAGTAGCAAAAAGGGAGCTCGGATGACGTAGCCGGTACATGATCGCGCCACGAACCAAAAAGCTGGGTCTCCAGCAGTTCAAACCCACCAACTGCTCCCTCCCATCTGAATCACAGCATCAGAAATATAGACAGTGAGAAATTATGAAATTAGAAATTAAATACACAAATAGAAAATAAGTGACTATCAGCCCCTCAAATTTTAATTACATATCAGATAAATAAATAATAGCCATAAAATGCATGAGCTCAGTCACAGTATTTATGCATGTGCAATATTTTACGTAGTATTTTGAGTATCCAGTAAGAGCACTCCTAGTATTATTTACAACAACAACTGTTCCTCTCGCGGCTGACCTGGAAACGCTCTAGCAGTGATCCCTCTCTGGAAGCTGGTTTCTCGCATCTTGATGGGGGTCACGTAAGGAAAATTTTGGGTTGTGTTTGATTTGTGCTATTTGTGTTTTTCTCTCCACAAGTGGGTGTCAGTTGGCCTTTGGCCCCTTTTGGCCAACAAGGACCCAAGGGTGGAGGCCTGCTCGAGGGTACGTCTTTAAAACTCTGTAGGGTCATCTGGCCACAAATTTATTCATTTTAGAATGAACATTCTCCAAATGGTACAGCAATTGTTTGTCTATCTGCTGTACTGAGTAACTTGGGGTTGCTGTGATGCTGAACACTGTGCCATAGATGTGTCAAACCCCATGATGGTTGCCCATCATGGACAGTGTTTGGAGGAGCTTCCAGATTGATTAAGGTTTGGAAGCAGGAGTGGCATCCACTTCCTAAAACAGATGCCTCTGGAAACTCTATAAACTCTATAATCATACAGAAATGCTAATTAGAGAAGACAGTTCAGGTCTTTTGCTCATAGGGTCACTGGAAGTCGTATTTGACTTGATGACACTTAACCACTGTTAAGTGAGACTAGTGTTGTTTATTTGGGAGATTATTCTTCTACATCACTTTTCGTCAATTTGCTGTACCGAGGAAATGTGGGTTTGCAATGATGCTGAACCTTGTGCCATTGGGGTATCAAATACAATAATGGCCTCCCAATGTAGAACAACGTTTGGTGGAGGTCCCAATATAAGACAGGTTTGGAAGAAGAAGTGGAATCCATTTCCTAAACCACATGCCTATGGAAACTCTATGAAGTTGGAGAAATGACAATAATTATGGAAAGGCATTATGTCTTCTGTTCAGAGTCACTATGAGTCATACTAGACTCAACAGCAATCAACAACAGCTGTTCCTCTCAGAAAACTCTGCTGGTTATTGGTAAGGAGTTGTGTTGCCACCCCAAAGGTAGACAGTTTGAATCCACCAACTGTTCTGTGGAAGAAAGATGGACCATCTTCTCCTGTGCTATTTATAATCTCTCAAAACCCACTGGAGTGTAAGCTTTGAGGCGATTCTGATGTGACAGTACACAATAACAACAGCAAATATGATAGAGTCTCTGGAGTTTTTTGCCATTTCTTTCCAGTCATAGAGCGTTAGTTTCAGCATTATCCATTCACTGCTGAATTTACACGGCCATGCTTCCATATATTCATTGCCTTTGACCACTTCTTGTAATGACTTTCTAAACCACTGCTTGATTGTATTGAAATATTTATACTCATCTAAGCGAACACTTTTTCCGTTTTAAGTAATAAGCATAAATCCATGCTCCAGGTCACTGGCTCTTATGTGGAGCTGATAACGCCCCAAAGGACATTTGGTAATGCCCGTACACGGGTTTTATTCCACAGAGAGGGAGTGCTCTTTTGGTGCAGGCCAGAGTAACCACTGAATATAATAGAAGGCGGGATGATACCTCCAAATAAAGAAATATCTGGAACAAGATGTCAGTGCTGAAGCTGAGAAGCACTGTTCTAAATGGATGTGAGAAAACATAAAATACTGATGAGAATATGGACTTTAATAAGTCCCTTAAGGAGCTTGCCTTCAGTCAGCCCATCTTACCTTATCACCATGGGAGAATTCCTCAATTTTTTAAGCAAGTGAATTACAATCTGAGGCATAAACATCATATTTACACTTCTGAGCATAAATAATCAGTTCCTACTTTCAAATAAACAAGGGTTTTTCTGTGTCAAGGCAGAGGGCTGGGCAGTTGATTCTTGAAAGCTCTTGTGGGTCTACTGTCTAGAATTTCACATTTAAAATCTCTGAAGCTTCTCTCCTGCCTGCAAAATGGAGTCCATGTGTCTTAGCCTAGCAGTACAGGTACTTCAAGCCCATTCCCTGCCTGCTCTGCTTTCCATAGCCTGTCATTGTGTGGCCCGTCATCTACTGCCCAGCCCTGCCCATCTTGCCATCTGTAGCATGTCCTTGCCTGGCCTGCCATCCACAGAATGTTCCTACGTGGCCTGCCATTCATACCACATCCCTTGCTCATCCTGCCAATTCTGCTTCCCCTTGGTGTCTAGTGTGAATGAATGTCTGACCGAAAGGAATTAGCTTTCTTACAAGGTACATACTTTTGTGTTTAGACACCTTTTCCCCTTCTTCCCAAGGCCACCCAGTCCTCACGGCACATAAGCATCGACTACTCTTATTATCCATATATTTGTCTTTTTTTATTTTAACCAACACTTTATCCTTCCTGTTTTATTTTTGGGCAAGCCTTCTCATTCATAACTGATTTTTCTCTCTCCTGTCAGTAAGTTAGGGATGATAAAAGGAGAATTGATGCCTTTGTGCTGTGGTGCTGGAGAAGAGTATAGAGTATACAATGGACTGCGAGGGGAACAAATAGGTTCATACTAGAAAGGGTAAAACCAGGCTGATACTTGGAGACAAGGGTTCTGAGGTTTCGTCTGACATAGTTTGGGCATGTTGCAAGGAGGGACCAGTCCTTAGAGAGGGACAACATGCTTCAAAGGGTGGAGGGACAGCGCAAAAGAGGAAGACCCTCAATGAGATGAATTGACTCAGTTACTGGGGTAATGAGGGTAGGTGTGTCAGGGACAATAAGGTTGGCACAGTATAGAGTAGGGTTCAAGGCGGGTGTACAAAGGCTTTGAGTCACAAGTGACTCGACAGCACATAATAACAAAGACATGAATAATATAGAGTAGATCTTTTTAATCTTTCCTCTGATCTACTGTACTATGTACTTTGTGTTGCTATGATGTTGGAAGTTACGCCACCAGCTTTTCAAACAGTAGAAAATGGAGAGGCCTCATTAAACAGTCATTCTTTCAGAAGTCTGTGGTGTATTAAATATTACTCACCAATATAAAAATTCAGTGCATCAGCCCTCTGGGCTTCCTCCCTCTCTGGCAGCTTTCACACGCATGAGGGTCAACTGACAACATCATGGTATGAGTCAGGTGCTACTTCATTCTCAACGTGAAATCTTTGCTTCCCTTAAAACTTTAAAGAACTCTTTTGTAATAGATTTTCCCAATGCAATGATTATTTTTTTTTAAATCTACTTCCATAAATGTTGATTGTGGAATCAACTAAAATGTAATCTTTGACAACTTCAGTCTCTTATGTTTGTCAAGATGCTGCTTATTGTTCCAGGCTTGAGAATATTTTTTGTCTTTATGTTGAAAAGAAATCCATACTCAAAGCTGAAGATTTTGATCTGGAGTAAATCCACTTGGGTGAACCTGAGATATATCCTGGAATCCAATAAAGGAGAGGTCACTGCTCCCTACTGTCTCAATATCATTGTTCTCTTTCTTTTCCAGATGACTCTTCATTGCTCCATCTCCTTCTTTATGTGGCCAGAGAAAAATTACATCTTTTGATGTAAGCAAGCAAAAACATGACAAGTCCAGAGCTGTCACAAATTAACATCATTATATTAAAAGCTCCTTTTAGGCAGACTGGAATTAGATCCATTTGACTAAACTCATCAGCTATTGCTCGAGAGCTAGATCAGTGGGAATGCGGTGGGCAGATGTCCACTCCTTAGGGTGGGAGTCAAACTCAACTCACTCCATCAAGTCCGTTTCAACCCAACTTCCTCGGTATTCCGAGGTCATAACACAATGAGAGGAGACTGCTCATGTTTCTTCCAAGGAGCAACTGGTGAATTGGATTTGGAAAGACATATCCTCTTTGGTCATCAGTATAACATCAGATGGACTATGCCACCAGAATTCTTTTGGGTAGGAGTAGCCAAAAAAAGACATGTGGCTTGACAAATATTCGAGAAAGCAGTTACTTCATATGCTTTGAAACATGTGCCAACAATCCAACAGATTGGAATTTGTTTTCACCTGCTAAATAAGTAAGCTGACTCTAACAGAGCTTCTGTGACAAACCAGTTGGTAAAGGAAGACCTAAGTGGAAAACCCGTATGTCTTATTCCAAATCTTGTTCCCTGTTGCATCACCAAAAGACCCAGACATTCATTCTTACAACATAGCTCATACATGTTAGAGATGGACATACTCAGCAGTTAAACACACTAAAAAGAAATAAAAACAGCAGTGATAATAATTGCTAAAATGTATTTCGATGTTATGTGTTTTGTTGTGAAATGTGGATAGTTCGAATCCACAGGGTATTCGTTTCAATGGAGGCAAAAGGAGGCCTCTGCTTCCGTTGATGCTTATCACCGGGAAGTTTGCTGGAGTGTTACAATGAGTTGCAGTTGACTGAAGGACAGTGGCTGTCTGTGTTTTCACTGAGCATGCGTAAGGCTCAGCACCTTGCTGGCACATTCAATCTCTTGTTCCAAAGAGAAAATAAGATGTGGTTGGTGGTTTTGTGTTTTGTTGTTGTTGTTTAATGTTTGATCCGCCTTTTATTGTACCAAGAGCAGATCTTCCAACTGGTACTTGTCCCTTTGTCAGAGGCTGATAAGGGCTGTACAATCTTGCAGTCAAAACATCTCACAAAAAGCTTCTTTGGCGGCAAAGTCTATCTTGGAGTGTGTTTGGTTTCCTGGCTGCCTTATTTGTTTACAACAATGCTCTTAAAATTGTCTCTGCCATCTGTGTGAGGTCTAGTTCCTTGAATGAGAATGAGATATTAAAATGCCATCCAGATGTCTAGATGCATATCCGCATTAACATATTATGCAAATTGTCACAAGGTATTTTTTTTCCTTCTTAAACAAAAATATTTTTAGATGGAGTGTAGGAAAGTAAATCTGTGGATGCAAAATAAAAATGGCATAAAGGTAAAGAAAATAAGATGCAGATTTCCATTGCTTATCTTTTTATAATCATAACGTAGGAAACCATGACTTGCAAATGTTTTATTGTCTATCAATGTGCAAAGGAAAGATACATCCAAACAGAAAGATTATAATTCACCTTGGACAAATTAAAAAAAATACTGGGAATTCGGGATAAAGATTTTTGTGAGATAACTATATAAATCATAACGTAGAAATGATAAGTGGGAAAATCAGTAGCATGGCTTAGTTCACCAGTCAGTATTCCTAAAGTAATATTTATTTGGCCTATTTCAAATATCAGTTGCAATTGGCAGCATCAGGATGGATGGTGAAGAGATTGAGATTGTTCACAGCTTTAGTCAGCTTGGCTCCACAATCAACACTCTTGGCACCAACAGCCAGGAAATGAAAAGACATATTGCCATGGTAAAGTCTGCTGTTAGGGACCTCTTTAAAGTACTGAAGAACAACGGTATCTCTCTGGAGACTAAAGTGCATCTGATACAGGCCATGGTCTTTGCAATCACATGTTATGCATCAGAGAGTTAGACAATGACTAGGGAGGATAGAGGGAGAATTGATGCCTTTGAGCTCTGGTGTTGGAGAAGAGTATTGAGGGTACCATGGACTGCTAAGAAAACAAAACAGATTCATCTTGGAGAGGGTTAAACCAGGCAGATCCTTGGAGGCAAGGATTCTGAGACTCCATCTAACATACTTTGATCATGTTGTACGGAGACCATTCCTTGGAGAAGGACATCATGCTAGGGAGGGTGGAGGGACAGCGTAGGAGGGGAAGGCCCTCTAGGAGATGGATTGATTCAGTGACTGGGGTAATCGGGATGAGTGTGTCGGAGACAATGAAATTGGCACAGGACAGAGTTTAGGGCTGTTGTCCATACGGTTGCTATGAGTCGCAAGGGACTGGATGGCACATAACAACCATCACAACAACAACATTTCAAATATCTCGATTTGTTAGTTAAATTTCTGATTAGTGGCACATTATAGTTCTATACTTATGGACTTAATGTATGGTATATCGATGATGGAAATTTAAAAAGTTACATGAATATACATTAATATGGGACCTTGACATTAATAAGATATAGTTCAAGTTCAAAATGAGTATCAAATTGTGAAAGAAAAGTTTGTTGAGTCATGCTCTAACTGACTTTTCTTAAACCAGATATTTCTTCTTATCCCTATCTGTCCTTTTAAAATCAATGTTTATTTTCATGAGTGTATTAAGAAGAGAGAGGGTGGAATAAACTTTTTCAAGTCTCATGTGTGCAAATTTTAATTCAGAAGATTTCTTTCTGCCATCCCATAAACACAAATATCACTACTTCACAAAATATATTTTGCAAGTCAATGAATTAGTAGATCAGTATCTAAATTGCTTACATTTCCTTATAAGAGCTGTAGGATATGCTCCAAAGATAAATAATTCATTATTAGTATTGAAGATCATTACATAGATTCCATATTTAAAGACCACCAGAAAATACAACAAAGCTAAGCTTTGACATTTTTAGGGTTATATGAATTAGTCATTAATATTTTCCCTTTTACTCGTTGGCTGTAATGCCTACAAATAGGCTATCATCATCGACTAAGAGTGGGTTAAAAATTGTTAATGCCTAACAAGCATTTCCAGGTTTTCAACATGGGTGTGATGAAATAAAAAGAAAAGTTCTAAAGATAACGTTAGCCAGAGGGTGGGCACAGGATAAGTGGATACAAGATAGCAGAAAGGAAGGCTGGAAAATTCAGAGATAGGAATTGGAATAATTTTCTAGCATATAATGAATCAGATAAGCTTCCTTTCTTCTCTATTCCCCTACAATTAAACTGTGTCTAGGAGTGCAAAGAGAAAATGAAGATAATTATCTAGTAGATTCACTTCAGCAAACACAAGCTAAAGGAATTAGATGATCCAGGCATTCTTGCCACCCACACACTTTTCTGATAAATTGCCTCCGTTTCCACCTGCTTCACAGCTTTGCCTAGACAAGGGAGCTGCCCCATCTCTCTTCCTTCTTAGATTGAATAAAAAACGGCCACTTAACCAATTCTAAAATCACAAACAGGATTGAATGGCATCATGCAATTCAACTCAAACCCGAACACTTGCCTGAAAACGAAATCAGAATCCCAAAATGTGGATCTGTAAATAGAACCCTCAGGAAAACACAGACATGGCTTTGTTAACATTCGTCAGATTGTTCAAGAACTTTGACATTACTGAACCTCAGATCAAGAACTAACAAAGATTTGCTGTGGCAATAAATTTAACCAAAACATTCTTTAAATATAATTACTGGGGGGAAAGGTAAAATATTTTTCTTGAAGAAACTTTGAAAACTATACCTTAAAAATATATTTGAGGATTAATAGAAAGCCAGTACAAGTAGGTCCTTGATATATTCTTTTTATAGTTTGGACTCAGGGTTATTAGATTTCAGTGATCTGAATAAATCTATGAGTTGAGTTATTGCTTTTTGTTAGGTTCCAAGGAGTCCATTTCCACCCATGTAGACTCCAGTAGAAAGATCCTACCAGATTGCTCCGGATATGGTTTTTATAGGAGCAGATAACATGGTCTTTATCTAAGAGTCATTGAGAAGATTTGAACAATCAATCTTTTAATTAGTATAGTCAAGTGCTTAACCATTACACTACCTGACCTCCTTACCCAAGGGTTTGGGGAAGTTTGTTACATGTTACAGTCACAATTTTAAATGACATTGTTATTGTAGTTATGTGCTGTCAAGTCACCTGTGACTCATAGCGACCCTATATACAACAGCCCTAACGCCTGCTCTATCCCTTGCCAATCTTATCATCTCTGATAAACCCACCCTCTACCCCAGTGATTGAATGAATCCAACTCATCAACTGTCTTCCCCTCCTGCACTGTCCCTCGACCCTTCCAAGCATGATGTCCCTCTCCCAGGACTGATCATGCCTTGCAACTTGTCTGGGGGGATAAAAACAACATAACAAACCTTCTGCATTGGAATGATGATACAAACCACTGAAATAATGAACAAATTTATTCCCCAAGAATACAGCCATACGTCATATTACCATGCTATCAGTCATTGTCATTCAAAAATACAATTTTGGTGGGGTTTTGGGTTTTGAGGTTTTTTTATTTTACAGCTCGAAGGTTTGGAATAACCTTGCATGGAGAAAGTCAATGTAAAAAAAACCATTTTTCCAATAGCATTTGCTCACATCATGTTTCTATGTCACATTTTGGCAATCCTCAAAATATGTTAAGCTTGACAATCCTATTGCACTCTTAATAGATGACAATAGAGTGTAAAAATAGCCTTCATGGGCAGTGGGAAAACAAAGTATAACTGCGGCTTGTTTTACCGCTGTCTTGACATTTTCACTGGGATCCAGCACGGAACCCACACTATCTCCAAGGTCCCAGCCTCAGTTTACAGACTCGAATACAGAATCATTCCTTTATTTATAGCCTCCCACTGACTTTGCTCAGCAAAATTTGTGGGTCATGGGTTGGGTGTTGGTCACCATGTCCCTGGTGCTGGTTGTCCAGAGAAAGGACTCTGTGATTCTCCCCTGTGGTATGGCAGGAGTGGTCCAATCTTCCACTTCCCTTTTTCCTTCAAACATAATACACTACTGTGGCTTAATTAGAAGACTCATTTAAATCATACCTTCCTACAGGTCAAAAATTTCCAATGCCTCTGATCACCTGAAGGGGGGAGAAAACCAAAAACCAATCCTACTTGTGATACTTAAGTATCTGGTCCAAAGTTAATTTGGAATTTTCTTCTTTGCATCTTTGCAACTTATCTCCAAGCGCCTCAAATCCCCTCAGTTCCCTACATCTTTCCCTCCTCCTTGCTTTGCTTCTACTTTCTTCTTCCAGTAATGACTCTGGTTCCAGGTGCCCAAATCCTCTCTATTCTTTGAGAAAACTAGGCTAATGGTGCCTGGTGGGACCCCAGTTCCTTTGTGACTCGCATCCATTGTGAATTCTATTTCATGATATGACTATACAGCCTATTTTATTAACCTGATTGAAATATAATATATACACAGAAAAAATGTGCAAATCAGCTAGGCAGCTTATAAATTTTCATAAACAGTACACAATTCAAAGAAGCAGAACATTACTAGCACCCCATAAAATCCCCTTGTATTCCCTTTCAATAAGAACTTTTACTTACTTTCAACAGCATACGCTTTGCTTGGATTTGCAAATCCAGAATCATATGGTCGATACATTTTGTATCTTGCTTCTCTCCATCAATATTATGTTTAGAGATTTACTCATTCTCATGAATATAGTGTATACTGGGGTGCAACTTTGCAAAACTTAGTCATTCTATTGTTGATGGACATTTAGTCAAATAGATTGAGATTGTGACAGCTTCATTTTCTCGGCTCTACAATCATCACTCATGGTCCAGCAGCCAGGAAATTAAAAAACTAATTGCATTGGGAAAATCTGCTGTCAGAGACCTCTCCAAGGTACTAAAGAGCAACGATGTCAGTGTGGAGACTAAGGTAAGCCTGATACAGGCCATGGTCTTTGCCATTACTTGCTATGCATCAGCAAGCTGGACAATGACTAGGGATGATAGAAAGAGAATTGATGCCTTTGAGCTTTGGTGCTGGAGAAGAGTACTGAATATACCATGGACTGCTAGGAGATCATCCTGGAGAGGGTGAAGCCAGGATGCTCCTTTGAGGCAAGGATTCTGAAGCTTTGTCTGATTTACTTTGGGCATATTGCAAGGAGGCAGCAGTCCTTGGAGAGGGACATCATGCTTGGGAGGATGAAGGGACAGCGCAGGAGAGGAAGACCCTTAATGAGATGGATTGATTCTGTAACTGGTGTAAAGTAGAGAGCGTGTTGGAGACAATAAGATTGATAGAGCAGGGTTCAGGGTGTTGTACACAGGGTCACTATAAGTTGCAAGTGACTCGACAGCACATAACAACAACAACATAGATTAGGACTATGATGAATACTGCTGCTATGATTATTTTGTGTCATTTGACAACCATATATTCATTTGGGGGGGCATATAAATGTTTTAAGCTTCCTTGTTTTCCATATCAGATTGAAACATCTTTAAGGCAAAGTCTCTACATGCTTTCTTTCTCACTGCCTTACCTTTTTAAAGGGAGTTCTGGTGATGCAGTCGGTAGAGTATTGTGCTGTCAGCCCTAACATGATGCCTGCCTAGCAGTTGAAATCTGCCAACAGCTGTATAGGAGGATAAGCACTATCTTCCCACCCAATTTACAGCTTCTGAAAACCTGCTGATGCTCAGCTGAGAGTTGCTTCTGACTCAAAAGTAGTAAGATTAAGTTATCTTGCCTATCCTGATTTAATCATTCAACAGTCCTAGGTGATCCACACAGTTAAACACAGAGCTGCAAACTAGAAGGAGGGTGAGGGGAAGGGATTTGGACCCACCCAGCGAGGCCTCAGAAAACAGATTTGTTATTGGCTTTAGAAAAATCACAGACAAGAAACCCTGTGGACGGCAGTTTAATTCTGAGGCATGGACAGTTGTCACAAGTCAGTAAAGAAACTCAGTGGAGGGCAGTTCAATTCTGAGGCAGGGACAGTTATCGCAAGTCAGAACTGTTGCTATAGCAACTGGTTGGGGACAAGCTGCATATGTTAGGTGATAAAATCCCTTCACAAGCATCTCCCTAGTAAAATCAGAACCAAAAAGCAAAGCAAGCTCATTGGCATTGAGGAGATTCTCCTCCAGGTCCCCGAGGCTGTAAATCTTACGGAGAGGAGACGTCTCATGATTCTCCCTCAGAGGTACTGGTGCAGTCAAACCAGAAGGAACCCACAACCTTCTCGTTGATGGATCAACAAACTGTGGGCTGTGGAATCAGCACTCCTTGAGCGAGAAAGCGCACGTCAGCCATTTTCTAATTTTATATGTTATTATTACTACTTTAGAAATCTAGGTCATCATTGTCCTAATAACATCTAGACATTGCAGGGCTTCCTGCCACTTCTCCATATACTGACCCTGGGGACAGCCAGTCATCCTGCCTGAACGGCCACAATTTTCAAATCCAAGTAACATAGTTAAGTTGATTAAAACAGCAAAGAGCCGTACATTAGCAGTAAGTATGTTAAAAGAGTCACAATTAAGATAATGTAAGGTATTCTAAGTACAAATGTCCATGTAATTTTCCGAAAAGAGCAAATCTCCTAGTCAGTGGAGCGGATTCTGGTTCCCAGAAGACTAATAAAGTCAGGGTATGTTCTCACTGACACTGAGATTTGTGCATCCCACACAGCTCAACAGACCCGAGAGAGATACTGTAAATTTCTCCCCTTGCAAAGGAAAACCCAGCAATGAATTTTGCTAGTTTTAACACCAGATTCACACATGCTCTGAAAATGTTCAAGGGCAGCTAGGCTTTATTTATAGGAAAGCACTCTTTATACCAGACCCAAACTTTCTAAGTCTTGAATTTATACCTAGACTCCTGGCCATTCATTATCGCTGCTGTGGTTAACGCTGTTGTGAGGGGCTGAGGTAGATCCGTTCTGTGGGACACAGCTGAGCCCCTTAGCATTTCCTGTGAAGTAGCACATCAACCCACAAATATGTTCAAGTTGCCTCCCGAGTCGCTCCTCTTGGTTTTAATCAACTCTGAGCACTCCCCCTCACTGCCTGCTTCATAAAGTGGCTCAGTACGGTTAATTTCCCCTTGTCCACCATTTCTGCTGGAGGCCAATCTCTCACATTCAAGATTTTCAGAAGCTCAGCCATTACTCCGATTAGCACCAGCCTACCAACTGAAAGCGAGGCTTTTCAGACTCATCAGCTGCTCCACGGAAGAAAAATGGGCCACTCTGCTCCCATCCAGATTCAACCAAAACCAAAAATGCTGGACCTGGGGCCGTCCAATTCTGAGTGGCCATCTGCTGAGCCTGGAGGCTGTAAATCTTAAAGCAAGGACACAACCCATCCTGTTCCTTCATAGCAGGTGGGGGATATGAACCACTGACCTTCTGGTTAGCAGCTCAACACACGACACCACCGTCACTCCTCCGTGAAATTCATAGTCTGAGAAATCCTGCTCAGAAGTTCTGCTGTGTCTGTTGCTGTTCACTGTCAAGTCAGAACCAACCCATACCTGACCCTTAGTGGGTTTTCAGAGGCAGTAATGAAGTTAGGTGGGAAGAGACCTCTCATCCTTCTTCCTGGGGATTTGAACCACATAAATGTACACTGGAGTTGGGCTGCCAACCCAAAGGCTCTCAGTTCTAATCCACCAGCTGCTTTGTAGGAGAAACATGGACAGTCTCCTCCTGTGGTTTACTGTTTCTGAATAGTCACTGAAGGGTCAGCTTGACAGTTCCTGACTGGCCCCGCAGCTTACGTTGTCCTGCAAACAGGAACGACTGGACGGACAGGTTTAAGGACAAAACAGTCAACATGATTTGTTTGGGGATTTTTCATTGTTGTTTTCTTTTTCTTATGTGATTTAAGTGAAAGTTTACAAAGCAAATTAACTTTTTCCTTTCACTATTTATACAAATTGTTTTTAACATTAATGTAAATACTCATAATGCAGTAAGACTTTTCTCAGTTCTTCCTTGTAATTCTCATTCCCATTAATCTTTCTACATCTCTTTGTGTTTACCTTCTCTTCAGAGACATTGGCCTGATCATCTCTTAATGGATATTTCTTCCCAAACATGCTTAATTAGTAAATAAATAAGGATTTATCAAAAAAGGGACTTATCACTTTTTCAATAACACTGCAAAGCAGAGTTTAAGATAACAGGAAAACACTGAGCAATTTATAAATAACAAATAATAATCTAAAACCAATTCTAGAATAATTTAAATCATACAGACTTGGTGGTGGTTGTTGTTGATTGCCTTCGAGTTGAGCACAACTCATCATGACCCTATGAACAAAAGGTCTGAAGCCCCTCTACAACCATTGACACTTATCAAAGTTCATAGAGTTTCCCTAAGCATGTTATTTAGGATGTGGATGCCACTCTTGCTTCCAAACTTGTCACAGTACGTTATTGTTGTTATCTGCCATTGAGTTGCCTGCGATGTATAGCAACCCTGTGTACAGCAGCTCTGAACCCTTTCCTGTCCTGAGCCAGTCTAATTCTGACACACCAACCCCCATCACTCTAGTTACTGTATCAATCCATCTCATAGACTTCATTAATTTTTTATTTTATGGACAAGACAAACAAAAGGTATGAGTTTTATTTCTGTTTTACTTCTTAGTACTCTTTTCTATTATGTTGTTTTAAATCCTCAGACACTTAACGTTATGCCTCCTTTTTTTATAAGGAAGTCAGAATTTTAACAAAAGGAAACTAGCCTGCAGATAATCTGAATACTATGCTCTATGTGACTCTACATATTCTATTAGTAAAGGACATGAAAATTTAAATATTACAAGGACTCATCAAAGGAAAAACACAATAAAAGACAAAAAGTAGTCCCTTTTCAATTATAGATTAACCAAACCAAATAAGGAATTATATGAAACTCAGCTTACTAATTCATAGCCCACAATGATTAAGGACTACTCCTCATCCGTTGTTCCCAGTGAAGCAACTGGGAATTAAAAAAAATAAGTAGATCAAACAGTCAGCCCAATTTGCTTGCCTTGGTTTGGGGGCCTGAAACTTCTGAGAAGCTGTTCATTTGCTTATGCTCATAGATTCTATCTCTGAGCACAAGTCAGAGAATATATATGTGTGTGTGTGTGTGCATGTATATGCACTTGTATACGTGTGCGTGTGCGTGTGTGTGTTTTCTGAATGAGAAGCGTTCTTGTTCAGGCATATAATTTTAGCGCACAGAAATCTGTCCATCTTTTTGTTCCTTGGATAACTTACTCACCAGTTACAGATTCTGGGCACTGGTCAAGTGCTAATTAAATTTCTTTTTTTCTCCTGGGAAGAGATGAAAGTGACAAACTGTCATTATTTTTGTAGTTTGGAGCAGTAAGGCTCTGGCTGATGTATCCAAAGACATACTGTCTGCATAGAACCACCGTAAAGCACCAAAGGTTTTCAAGTCTGCTGGCACCCAGGAAGTCTCACGGCTAATACTTGTCAAGTGTCAGAGTGAGGTAACTGATCGCAGCACTCAAAAACTCCACACATGGCATCAAGAGAGAGGACTTTTCTCTAAAAGCCTAACTGATCTGTGTATCTCTAAGAACAACAAAGTCTTCAACATTGCTAGTTGACATGCAATGTGTGCTTTCTGTTTCAAGCGACCATCTAGAAGTTTTGCACTTTTTTTTTTAATCCCGTACCAACAAGCTTGGAAGCAGGCATGACATCCTCCTCCAAAATAGCTTGCCTCTGAAAACTCTATGAACCTGGAGAAAGGATGAAAGTAATACAAGTGTCCAGGTCTTTCGTTCACAGTCGCTATGAGTTGCCTATGACTCGACAGTGCTTAACAACAACAACTAACATTTCTTATTTTTTACATCACACCTCACAGTGTTGTTAGGTTTCACTGAGTTGACTCTAACTTCCAGGGACCTTATAAACAACAGATTGAAACCTTCCCCTGTTCTGAACCATCCTCACAACCCCCTCTGTCTTCAGCCCACTTTGCAGGCCTGTGTGGATCTATCTCTCTAAGTCACATTCCATACTCCTTCTTACTCCACCACAACCACTAAGAATCACACAGCTCACCAAGGAAGTAAGAGAGACCTGGAAATCTCCACCCGGAGCCTCCTTCCCAGAGGTGGGAACAGGTTCTGCGGAACTCCTTAACACCCGCGTGTAAGCCTACCTGTCCCTGGAGCCAACTTGGGTATCAGCTCAACACTCCCTTAACCAGTCAATCCTGTGGACTGAAAATTCCACTGAGTTGTTTGCACAGACATCAGGGGGTCTGCACCAACATCGCCTCCTGTTCTCAGCAATGATCAGCGAGAAAATATACCCTTGTCTTAGATTTCCTTTGTCTGTTTCACTTCTCCGGGAGCCCCCCCCCCAACCCCCAAACTTAAAGTCACTTCTCAGAACCAACTATCTGTATCCAACTCCTTGTCAGGCTCTGCTGTAGGGTGAAATCCACACTACGCAGCCCACTGCGACAAATTAAGGAAGGAGATACTCAATTAAGCCCTTTTTAGGACAAAGATACAAAGGCACAGAGAAGGAAGTGAGAAAACCAAGGCTGGACATGTGTGGTTCGGAGCTGGAGGTGGGTTCTTACCCTACACAAGACAGAACGAGGCCCTGACCGCTCAGCACCAGCCTCTCCCTCTCTGTCCTGAAGTATTTTGCTGCAGCCACCACCCCCACGGCCATCATCTCACAGAGGATCTTCCTCTTTTTGTCTGATGTTCTACTTTTCCAGCTGTATTATCCTTCTCTACAGACTGCTCTCTCCTGATAAAATGCCACAGCGTGTCAAAAAGCAAACGTTGCCATCTCTATATGGGGCAGGCAGTCCCAGTGAGAGCCTTGTGTGTTACCACCTCAGTGTCATCTCTCTCCAGCCCCAATAGAATAAAGTGGGGGGACAGTCACAGAGCTGAGAAGGCCCTGCCCCTGGAATAAGGGAGTAGAACAAAAATCTAACATAAAATAGAAAACAACATAAAAACAAGCACACTCGCTGCCGTGGAGTAAATTCCCGCACAAAGCAATCCCATAGGACAGAATCGAATTGCCCATCGTGTTTCCAAGTTGTAAGCTTTATGGAAGCAGATTAAAATATCTTTTCCCTACAGAGAAGCAGAATTGGTTTGAACCTCTGACTTTTATGTTATGCGCCAAAGACACACCAGGACTCCTCCAAAAAACACAAGCATTCATAAATAAAATAACTATTCACCTCTATAAGCTTTTTTCACAATTTTTTACAGTGTGGATCTCAAATTCTATAGCCTTACCTGAGTTTGTCTTCCATCGCTGAGTTCTTAAATTTATCAAAAGTTAAAGAAACATAAAGTGTGTGTGATAGCATGAGCGACAGTACCAGAGCCAGGGACTCTCGCCTTTCACACTGGTCTCGTGCCGCTGCCCAGGGAACTGGAGAGTAGTTTCTGCCGAAAGCAGAGCTGGGTACAGAGACGATTTGAGGAAGACTAAAGAGACCGTAGCCTTATGCCTCAGAGCCCACCGTGGCACCCACTCTTCCACACCTCAGAGAGCATAGGCATTCGGTGAAAATCGCATCAAGTTTCTTAGCGAACACATTTTAGACTGACTTTTGGGGAAAGTTGTAGATAGACATTGTTGTTGTTGATTGACTTTGAGTCTAGCACAACTCTTAGCAACCCTATGAACAAAAGGCTTGAAGCCCCTCTACAACTATTGACAATTATTAAAGTTCACAGAGTTTCCGGAGGCATGTTATTTAGGAAGTGGATGCCACTCCTGCTTCCCAACCTGTCATAGTATATTATTGTTGTTATGGGCCATTGAGTCACCTGTGTTGCATAGCGACCCTATGTACAGCAGCTCTGAACCCTTCCCTGTCCTGAGCCAGTCTCACTAACACTGACACAGCAACCCACGTTGCCCCAGTCACTGTATCAATCCATCTCATCCTGGGTCTCCCTCTCCTGCTATGTCCAATAGTTATTTGAATTTATAACCTTGAAATGTTAATGTTTTCTATGTGTGTATGGTCTATTTAATATTTCATATATGCATGATTGATACATGCCTAGTGACAAGAAGTTGCAGGGCCATCCCTATGGCATGCGACTCGAGTCCACCAGCTGCTCCATGGGAGAGGGATGGACAACCTGCCTCTACAAACCCTCCCGAGGGTCAGCTATGGATCAGTTCCAACAACAAATATATCTATTTTCACTTGTCTCGGGCAGTGTTCTCTAAGGAGCACACCAGTCAAGTTGATGGAGAGTGATTTATCTCAAGGAAACAGCTTATGAATTGGCAGAGGCTGGCAAATCCCAAGTCCGTGGGCCACTGTCAGGAGGGAGGCTTTGGCTGACTCATCTGGCTGCAGGGACTGATGTTGAACACACACACTACAGGCAGGTCAAAGAGTGGGGTGCTCGCTCACGTCATCACAACCACAGGCCAGGCGAAAGCGGTGTGGAAGCAGGATCAAGAGTCATGGAGTGCAATTTAGAAGAATGGAATCTATAACTAACTGTATCTGAAAACTCCGGTAGTTAACTCTGTAGGGAGCTCGTCAAATTCAGGGTGACACATCTCTGGCAGTTGGACCCACCAGCCTCACAGGAGAAATACAGATAATCTCCTCCGATGCAATTTACAGCCTCTGAAAACCTGCTGGAGGGTCAGATAAGAGTCTCCTCAGACTTCACGGCAATGAGCTTGAATTTTATTTTTTCGTATCTGTAACTATCGATTGGATTCCGGTCACATCTCCAGTTAATCCCCTTTATATGAGAATATTAACGTGACTTAAGGATGTGAGCTGAATGACACTCCTGTGAAACTTTTATTCAAATATAACCTATACTAATCCTGCATCACTAATGTATAATGGTTATGATTTAAAGTAGAAGATGATTATATCTAAAAATAGAGAATATTACACAAGATGACAAAAGGAAAGATGACCACACGACGCTGGGAATCATGTCACAGTCAAATTGACCATAATATTAACAATCACATTGCTACACTTGTGCCACATATACATGTAAGTGTGGATGTGGGGGGTATGTAGTACACATAGGGCTGCTAACCAAAGGTTGGTGGTTCAAATCACTAGCTGCTCCAGAGTAGATGATGGACCATCTCCTCCTGTCAAGATTTGCATCTTTGGAAACGTGGTGGAAAGTAGTGATAAAAGTAGAATCAACTTAACCATGCCAGTGGGTGTGGCTTTGGTAAAGCTAGGAAACATGGCATGCCCTCAAGTCCTAAGAACATATTATTTATATTTTCTAATAATATATTGGAGGCAAGGATTCTGGGGCTTCGTCTGACATACTTTGGACATATTGCCAGGAGGGACGGGTCCTTGGAGAGGGACATCATGCTTGAGAGAGTGGAGGGACAGCGCAGGAGGGGAAGACCCTCTATGAGATGGATTGATACGGTGACTGGGGTAATCGGGATGGGTGTGTCAGAGGCAGTGCGGTTGGCGCAGGATAGGAGCAGGGTTTAGGGTTGTTGTGCATAGGGTCGCTATGAGTCGGAAACGACTCGATGGCACATAACAACAACAACATATTCAGATTTTCCATGTATTTTCTTTGACAGCAGTGCCTCTAAATTTGAAGAATCCTGTTTAATTTTTATGAATATGGAAAAAAAAATCCAATAAAGATTGCCCAGAAAGTCTTGTATTATAAGGGACAGACTAAATTACTGCACATCTCCTAGGCCACTGTGCTAGACCTCAGTGTTTGACTTCAAATATAGTGCTTTACTGAAAGCTGACTATTAACAACTGAATATAATGTAACAGTGTCTGGTGTCTCAATTTAAATTAATTTCACTTTCTAAAAGTACCTCTCCGTGGGAGAAGGATGCACAATATTCTCCTGTATGATTTATTGTCTCAGCACCCACGGAAGCATCAGTTATGGGGCAGTTCTAACTTGATGGCACACAACAACAAAAGTACCTAACACCATTTTTGATGTGTCCAAATGCTTTTAACAAAATAGCCCACTGAAGACAAATAGTCATGAGACTATTTCTTAAAATAGTTAAAACCTGAAAATGTCTCTCAAAAATGTCGATGGCCCAAATGGTGAAACTTAGCAGTTAAAACAGAAGCACAATTTAAGAGCATAACCAGCCTTCGCTATGTGTGTTGAAAACGGGGCAATGGGGATTTTCACTGCCTTAGGGAGCTCTAGTCACTGAATGCCAATCTCACCTCACTGCTCTCCTGCCCTGGAGCGAGGTGGCAGCCTGGCCGCTAACCACTTAGGTCTGTATTTACAGAATCTCATCATGAAGAAGGCTCAAGGCTGTCTCTCCTGGTGCCGTGGGGGCCTTGGGCACACGTTGCCTGGTGCTGCTCTGCCATGTCTGGGACTCCCTGCCAGATGCCTAGTCGACCTGCACCGTCAGGACATCACCTCTTGCTGCCACATCCCAGTGTGCTCCAACTTCATGTGAAGTGGGGAGAAGGCCTACTGTCTTCTCTCTGGACGTTTCCTTCTAGGAGTTAAAACATGAACTCAGAGAAAGCTCCTTTGGTTTCCTCCTGGCCAGGTTTCATTGCTTCATGGCTTCTTCCTTTCACTTTCAACTCAGGGGGCCTCACTTTCTTGTTCTGCTCATGTAGTTAGCACTCAAGTCATGGCAAGGCCACGCACAACAAGATGAAATGCGGCTCTTCTGCACGGCCCGTGATCTCTCGTACAGCACCACTGGGATCCGTGCGGCTTGCTTTGCTGAAAGTCACTTAGCATCCCATCAGCAGACAAGCGTCCACTGAAGAGAGGGGCGTGACTGAGCTTGAGTGTCCATAAACTGGAATTGAACCTAGGTTGCCCAACTGAGAAATATTGATTCTACTGCTAAAGGTTTGGAAGCAGGAGTGGCATCCCCTTCCTAAACAACATGTGTTCGGAAACTCTAGGAACTTTAATAAATGTCTATGATTATAGAAAGTCTTCAGGCCTTTTGTTCATAGGGTCACTGTGAGTCATGCTTGACTTGATGGCAATCAACACCACTGCTAACACACCTCCATGGTATAACTTAACATTGCCTCCATGGCAATTTCAGGGGATCTTATCCAATCTTCCTTACATCTCTTCCTCTCTCATAGAAGTCTGAAGAGAATTCCCATCCCAGTCCTGGTCCAAGAAATGAGTGTCATCTTTTATATAAGCTACTTAATAAAGTTTTTATGAAAATAGTAGGAATTCATAAATGTTGAATTACTTTAGATAATTTTTGGCCAGGCGCCAAGATCTCTACATTAGCACTGACTTTCAGTGTTTTGTACCTAAGACAGGAGTTTTTCCTTCTGGGTTTCACCACTCACTCTTGACTTTTGCATACCTGCAGACACGCAGCTCCAACAAGGAGCCATGAAATGCACCCTTCTTTCTGCTCTGGAGTTACTACCTTTCTCAGTTTACGTCCTTCATTTCTGCACTGAGATTTTGTATTTTTTCTTCCTTGTCCGCAATCTACCAGTTTTAACAACAATCTCTTTCCCTAATTTGTAAACTATCATCTGAACTCACAGTTTCCGACCCCCTGTACCATTATGAAGGTCTTGAATAGGGAAAATGCTTTGTGATCAAGTACTCAATTAAAATATGGTCATTTGATCACCCAGTGATACAGCAGACAGAGGCCTGATCATCTGCTTCTGTGGCGATCACAGCCAAGCCTCCCATGGGGCCGTGCTGCTCTGTAATACATGGGGCCACCAGGACTTGGCAGCAACTTGATAGAAAGCTGTTTGCTTTGTTACTTTGGTATTATTTACTATCTGATCATTTTAATTAATGTTATTATGTGCTGTGTGATAGACAGGGGACTATTGAGATCAACATACAACTTTACTAATGTCACCTGTACTGCCAGTTCTAACTCTTTGCAATATCATCCTTCTATAGCGTATTTAGCATCAATATATTACCTTGGTTGTCTGTTGTTACAATTCACAGCAACCTGTGAACAAAAGATCTGAACTTGACCCTATTCTGTACCAGCCTCAGGATCTCAATAATGTGCAAGCCCATGGTGGCTGTCACTGTGTCAATACATGGCGCTGAGGGTCTTTCTCCCTTTTGCTGACCCTCTGCCATCCACTTTCTAAACCACATGCCTCTGGAAAGTCTATGAGCTTAGATGATGGTTACAGAACAGGGTTCAGCTCTTTTGTCCATAGTGTTGCTATGAGTCATACTAGACTCGATGGCACTGAACAACAAAACCATATCCTTTCCAGCATGATGGTCTCTCTACAAGGACTTCTTGAGATTGTTGTTACCTAGGGCTACTCTAAGGGAGTTCTGGATGCTTCAGGATAAGGGGCTGCTCTGAGAACACAAAGGCAAGTAGTTCAAGCTCACCAGCTGCTCTTCCCTCGCTGTTTACTATCTCTGAACACCCACTGCAGGGTCAGCTAGGAGTCAGCTCTGACTTGACTGCACATAACAACAATAGGACTACTAGAAAAGAAACATTTTCTAAAAAGTGGCTTCAATAAGCAGAAGTTTATTTTACCAGAGTTTAGAGGGCTTGAAGATGGAAGTCAGCAGGTCAGCTCTTGAGGAAGGCTTTCTCTCACTCTGTTCTTGGCAAAGATTCTTTCCTTTTTTTTCGTTTCTAGTCCTAGGCTCCTGGATGATCATGCAGCAGGCAATTTTTTTGTCATTTGTGCTTGCTTCCTTGTTTAATCTATTCTTTTAGATTTCAAAAGAGGAAGATTTAAACATATACTAAACTAATATTTTTTTTACCTTAACATAACAAAGAAAGACCATTGCCAGATGAGATTATAATCAAAACTATAGGGGTTAGCTTTTATACTGTATAATTGGGATAGAAGGCACAATTTAATTCAAAACAATTTAAATAGCAAGTGTCACAGAAGTTGCATATACCTGGATAAGATTATTTGCCAAACATCTGTGGGGATCAAATATCACCACTGATTTCTAGCAGGCACTTTTCTTGTATTGCTTCCAACCGTGGTGATCTCTGTCCTAAAACTACTAAACAACTACAAACAAATACAAGGACCATCGGACTATCCTTGTAAAGTTCCTTGGGTAAGGAGCACCATAACTGAGCCTAGGTGCATATTATGAAAATTCAAAAGATAATTTTAAAAATACACTTCTTTCATTAACCACATTACTTCCCAATTCCCCCTATCCTGTTCTCACTATCTTCTTTTTTCTTATCACCACTGCATAGAATTATTTTTTTTCAAAAGAAGAAATTTGAAAATGTCACAATATTTTAACTCCTTCTGCATACAGGCCCATCTCCTCTGGTAGCTTAGTGGTAAGGAATTGTGTTACAGACCCAAAGGCAGACAGTTCAGAGGCAGACAGCTGCTCTGCAGGAGAAAGATGGGTAATCTCAGCCCCCGTGGTTTACTGCTTCTGAAAATTCCCTGGAGGAATAGTTATGAGTTGGTTCTGACTTAGGGTACACAACAATAGTAATAGTCAATCCCCCTCCACCTCTGGTCCGATCCTCCTTCATTGCCGGCATTAGAGGATTAAGATTGAAGGCACTTGAAACACTGCCCAATTCTCCCTACACCTCCATGCATTTGCTTATATGTATCCAGCTAATTTCCTGCATGCTTTTGCATTTTGGTTCTGTTTGCGGGACAGTAGATCAGAATTAATAACATGGAACAGTTAGAGTGCTTCAATGTGCACAAAACTGAAGTTACAAGTGCATTCATCAGATTATTTAGTCATTAAAATATACCTTTATAGATTAGATAATAATTTTTCTCCAGGATGCATATAATGAAGACACATTTAAAGTCAAAAGGAATGAATTCACTGATTCACCTTAAATCATCTACTTTCTAGTTTTTGGAGGCAAAGTAAAATATTGAGTTATAGTTGTAATTTATAGGTTGGAAAAGAAATAAATGTGTGTTTTTATTCTGAGGAAAACATTTATCATTACCTTAGATGCTACCTAGATTATAAAATAATGAATCTACATCTCCTCTGCTCAAATTGATCAGAAGTTTCAAACCACGTGAACAGTATTTTCAAAATGCAATTGATCTTCTCTTTGACTAAAACAAATTACACAAAGTTGAAAACATGTGCAGTAATGCTAATGACCGTCTCAACTGTTTAGCTGAAATCAACACAACCTTGGTCAAATGGTTTCTGGACAAGGCCAGTTAAAGATCAAGAAAATGATCTGCACTTAATTCAAGTAAAAAAAGACAAAATAGCAATAGTTTGAACTGAAACAGAACTGAGAAATTGAGTTCAGGAGAAAGAAGAATACTGGTAATGGTGTTCTGTTTTATCTACAAGAAGAGAAATAAAGATTGAGGGAGAGACAGAAGACTGATAAATTAGAGAAATTATATGAGAATCAGAATTTCTTGGAAAATAAATAAGGGTTCTGGTTGACTCTTTGGATTGAACTGAGGGGGAAAAATTAAAAAGCATTAACAACACAGCCAAGTTAAACAATTGTAGCTCCCAGATATGTTCAGACATGATAGTTTAAGTTTTGAAAGGGAACAAATTGGGCTTGTAAGAAAGACTGTGAAGTGACATATAACAGAAGACTTTTCAGTAGCTGGAATATAATGACTAGAAAAGAGATTTTCAGTTGAAAACTAAAGTGTAGCTGATCCAAGTCATGATATTTTCAGTTGTTTCTTATGTATTTGAAAGTTAAACAATGACTAAGAAAGACCGAAGAACAACCAATGTCCTTGAATTCTATTTTTGGCAGCAACTACTGAATATACCATGGACTTCCCAAAACAGAAAGCTGTTTGTCTTTCCGGCAGTGTATTCAGGGTGCTTCTTACAGGCAAGAATGATAAGACTTCATCTCACACTCTTTGGACATGTTATAGAAGGGGTCAGTCCTTGAAAAGAGATGGTGGAAAGTCAATGTATAAAAGGAAGACTCTCTCTGTGATTGTGCAAGGCTCATAGCCCCAGGGTCATCCATGGTGAACAGGTTTAAGGAGAGCTCCCAGCCTAACACGGGCTTTGACTCACATTTTTGGATTCATCATCAGGAATGACTGAAGCCTGGAGAAGGACATAGGGTGCTCAAAGGGAAGGAGATGCTCGATGAGATGGAGAGGCATACTGACTACAGTGTAGCGATTGTCGTTGTTTTTTTGTACCATCAAGTCAGAACGGACCCATCACTGACCCCCCAATGGGTTTTCAGAGGCAGTAAATTGCACAGGAGACGACTGCCCATCTTTCTCTTGTGGAACTGCTAGCAAATCACAAGATAGCTGTTATGGAGATAATGGTATTTCCTTAAATATGGTTTTGAATCCTAATCAGAAGAGAGCAGCTCCTGGAGAAGGAAATCATATAGGTAAAGTAGAAAGTGAGAGAAAAAAGGGAAGAAATGGATCGATACTATAACTGCACCAATGTGACCATTGTTTATAATGACACGGGACAAGAAAGACTCCATTGCACTGTGCACATCATCACTGTGAGTGAGGCTAATTTGAACGGGCTGAGCAAAAATGTCAACTTATTCTGATATTTAGGACATCTGAGAATTCAATAATATGAATTTTTAACTCCAAGAAATCCCATGTTAATTTAATGAGCATAGATTTAGATATATTGTGGATGTCAAAGACAAACACCAGGACTTAAAAAAGGACAGATTGTGAAAAAGGAGAAAGAACAAATATTAGTCATTTGTCTATTTAGAAAAAGACAACAATATGCATGCTGGGAACTTAATCCATTAGCATTACTGGTAGTTAAAAAGAATTGTGTGTGTGTGTGTGTGTGTGTGTGTGTGTGTGTGTGTTTAATATCCTAAGAAGTCCTTTATTGGCACAAAGTGTTAATATGTCAAGCTGCTAACTGAAACATTGCATATTTAAGCCCACCCAGAATTTTCTTAGATGGAAGGCCCAATAATTTTTCTTTTTCCCCACTTATTATCATTATTAATTTTGATGAAAATTTACAGAGACTTTAAATTTCCATTCATTTATTGTTGCACTTCAAAAAAAAGTTAATGATGAAAAGAAGAAATTAATCAATTAAGAATAAAACCTAAAATACTTTATCCTGAAAAATAGCTTACATTTCAGAGTACCTATCTGTGATTATTTTTCTATATTCAATTGTTCTACTTTGCCCAGGAGTAATCTAATCTTCAAATCCTATTCCATTTAAATTTAGTCATCAAATTATTTGGCATACATGAAAATGTGTGTGCATGTGTGTTCTTTTTCACAAAACTAGTATAACCTACACTGCAAGAACTTGCAGAAATAATTTTATTTTTACATTTAAGATCATGTTCTTTCTTCTACGGAAATGCAGTAGTAAATAATTTGAACCTTACGCCATAGTCTTGCAACTGTGAAGTTTTCTAATGTTAAATGTGTTATTTTTTTTGTTTTCCTTGATTAATTGATTATTATAATCATTTAATTTATGCTATATATATCCTAGAGTGGAAATACTTGATATATCTGTTTCCAATAACCACTATCTGGGTATAATAAAATTGCTATTCAGAAGTTTTAAATACCATTGACTTCCTTAAAGACTGAAAACTGAATGGAAATCCACACAAAAAATTGAATCTGGGCATTGCCCTTCCTCCTCTTCAGCACGCTAACTGCTTCCTGAGTCTTTCTGGCAACTTTAAAGTCATTAAGTTCATATTTTCAAACAACTGAAGACCTTGATTTAGTTTAAGAAAAATAAATCTATACAAAAGTTGTGAATAGTAAACCATAAAATTGAACATCTGTGAAAGAACATCTGAGGATTATAATATCAGCATATTATGTGCAACGGCATCGCATATAGTACATATTTTTAATGATAAGGAATAAAAAAATGGCAATTGTAAGTATGGTTCATCATAACTCCATCATAAATTCTGGTTATTTAAGTTTGTGTATGTGTGTATATTGTCTGTAGAAAATAAATACTATTATATAACACATAATACATACTTTCATTATTATGGGATGAAATACTGTAAAGAATTTTTGCCTAAGAGTTATTTATTGCTGAGTAATAAATTATGGCAAAACTTAGTGGTTGTAAAATAACAACAAATGTTCATGAGATCTCACAATGTATCCGAAATATGGGATTGAAATGGCCAGCCAGTTTTTGTCCCAAAGTCTCTTCAGATTAAATCACATGCTGACTGTTCTCACAGTCACGGGAAGCCATACTTGAGGCAGAAAGGTCAATGTCGTGGTGTAGGTATGGCTGGAAGGTGATGCTAGCTCCAGGCAGGAAGACACATCCTCCCCACAGACTTTCCCAAAGAATTTCATGAGTTATTTTACAACATGGCACATGACAATCCAAGAGACACCCACATAAGCTACTCTTTCATGACTTAGCCTGGCTAGTCAAATAGCATCCTGTCAAATAGCATCCTATTTCAGTAATGGCTAACACGTCCATGAAGTATGTTGCTGTTGTTAAGCACTGTCCAATTCTTCCCTATCCTGTGAATAACAGATTGAAATCTTGCCCTATCCTGTTCCATTCTCGTGACCTCTGCCGTACTCAATCTCATTGTTACTGTCACTGTGTCAATCCGTAGCATTGAGGATCTTCCTCTACTTGTCTCAGCATGATCTCTTTGGACTGGCCCCTCCCGACAGCATGTCCACAGTATGTGAGTTGAAGTTTCATAATCTTTGCCTATCAGGAATATCCTGGTTGCACTTGTTCTAAGACAGGTATGTTTGTTCTTTTGGTGGTCTGAGGGATAATCAATACTCTGACATCACAATGTAGAGACATCAATTATTTATGAAGTACCTTATTATCTTTCACATGAATCTGAAACTACAGAAAATAATATAACTTGGGTCACAAGCATCTTGTTCTTTAAAGTGTAATTTTTAATCTGCACACTTTGAAGTGGTCCTTAACAGATTTGCCCAATGCAACACACCTTTGGAGTTCTTGGCTGCAACTCTCTTTACTGTTCAATGTGGACCCAAGTAAAAGGAAATTCTTAAGAACTTCAGTCTTTTTTCCATTCATCATGATGCTGTCTATTGGTCCAGAGGTATTTGCTTTATTGATGTTGAGATGTAATCCATACTAAAAGCTATAGTTGTTGATTTTTTAAAAATAATACTCCAAATCTTCCCTTCCAGTAAGCAAGACTGTGTCATCTACATACCACAGGCTGGTAAGTCTAATGCTGCATTCCTCTTCATATAGTGCAGTGTCTCGATTTATCAGTTCAGCATACCATTTGAATAGTTGTGGGGAAAGGTTACAACCTTGATGCACATGTCGCCTGATTTAAATCCATCTAGGATTCCCTCATTCTGTTTTAATGCTTGCATCTTGAACTATATGCAGGTTTTGCATGAGCACAATTAAGTGCTTCAGAATACCCATTATTCTTAGTATTATCCATAGTTTATCATAATTTAGATTTTCGTTAAGTACAGATCACATTAAATGGGAAAGGAATTAGTTTCTAACTACTTT